>NC_063054.1:13873921-14082481 GCF_018812025.1 Megalobrama amblycephala | reverse complement strand
GCTTTATAATATTAATATTGAACCACTGTACTCACATGAACTGATTTAAATATGTTTTTAGTACCTTTATGGATTCTTGAGAGAGGAAATGTCATTGCTGGCTATGCAGGCCTCACTGAGCCATCGGATTTCAACAAAAATATCTTAAATTGTGTTCCGAAGATGAACGAAGGTCTTACGGGTGTGGAACGGCATGAGGGTGAGTAATAAATGACAAAATTTTCATTTTTGGGTGAACCAACCCTTTAAAGACATAATGCAGTTCAACGAGGTCGTTTACACCACGCTCTCTCGTCTCGTATGTGTTTTTTGTTGTTGTTTTATTTTTTTTACACAAGCAGAAAAGTACACTTTTTGACTTTCAGGCCTTCTTCAGTGTGTGTGTGTGTTTAATGACATAAGAAATATTTTTAATATAGGATTTGGGATAAATACTAGTGCAGTCAGTGGTGTCAAGTCTTTTAAGAGTTTTAATTTATCATTTGTCTGAAGCTAATTCCTTTAGAAAATGTTATTGAAGAATAAATGAAATGCTCCAAAATGCACTAATATTTTTTTTTACTGTATTAAAGAACGTATTGCATAGTCCCTGAATGCAGTGCATTAAGTTGTGAACCTAGTGAACCTGGGATGTGAACCCAGTAAAAGGGGCTGATAAGGATGTGTTTTCACATCATACCTCAGCTGTTGATGTAGCATCAAGAGAGTTGTGTAATGCTCTCAAAACATGTTGTATTGCCACGAATTGCCCTTTAGTTCTCATTAATTGCCCTTTAATTGTATTGCCCTTTAGTTCTCATTAATCGCCCTTAACCCTTTAAAGGGCAGGAACATAAAGGAACATAAAGGTTTTGCAGTCTCTATATACATACATACTCTACATACATTCGATCCCAGCTTTTCATCATCCTTAGGGTAAATTGGCTGTTAAAAATATGTAAGTTACCCTTAAAATTTAAGGCATAAGGCCAGTTCACACCAAGAATGATAACTATAAATATAATAATAAAGATATAGTTTTAAAAATCATTTTAAATGTAAAAGAAAAGCACTGTCAGTGTCCACACTACAGGTATAATGATAACGATATAGTTGGGATCACTTTCAGAATGATTTTTTCCAGTTGTTGAACGATAAAACACTGACAGCCAATCAGAATCCATTTTAATTTAAGGGCTTGTGCATTTAAAATGTCAGACGACATTGCAGAGAAGTTAATCGCCATGGTCCAGAAAAAGCCACAACTGTTTGACAAGTCAAACCCCCTTTTTAAGGATACTTTAAAGAAAATTGATATATGGAAAACAATCTGTTATATACTCGGAGTAAATGCTGAGAAGTATTAATGATAATATCATTATGCCAGGCTAGCAAACAGTGTAACATAATATTACCTCAGGTATCCAGCACTAGTTTGAAGCTTGCTTTCTTTGAAGTTGCAGTGAAAAAGACTAGCCGTTGTTTTTATTCCACTATTTTGCCAGCTAAATTCACTGTTAGATTAGATCAATTACACTAGCTATTCACTGGAAACATAGCATGCTGAGGACATCTGCTGGTTAAAACTGTGTAAATGCAACAAGAATAGTAAAAAAAATATTGAACACATTTCAAAAACTGCAGCCTGTGAGCTTGGTGTGGACACAAATATATTTATCATTATAGTTACAGTGTTTCCCACAGGATTTTGTAAGACTGTGGTGGGTGGTCATCGGTTCCTCTAGTGGGGTCCGGGGCATGCCAATTTTGTACATTTTAAATTTAAATGCTTAAATCTGGTGCATTCTGAGAGCAAAATTAAGTGACTAGATCAATGAAGAAATTTGTTCTCTTGTAAACAATTTGTGCTTTATTAGTAATTTATTTATTTATTGGTGATGGTAGTGATGGCACATTTGTCACATACACAACATATAGTAGGCTAAAAGATAGTTCATCAGTGGTCAAACATGTAGAGTATACAATTAAAACCATAAAACCATTAAAAATATGTAGCAAAAGAGGTTACCTTTGTTGAATTAATTTATTAGTGGGAGCCTGTATCTATACATCTGTATTTGTGGAACTAATGGTCACTCTTTGATTTGTTAAACAATCCAGAATGCACTTAACACATTACTTCATTATAGAGAAAAATAACAAATGAATAAAAATATATAATCATTAGCTGACCAAATAAATAAATAAGTAAACTAGGTGAGTAGCCTATATAATTCAGCAGCAAAAAGTATTCTAGCCTAATTTTTTTTGGGAAAAAAACAACAACTTTGCACAGTAATTTTATAAATCCAAATGGTAATAAAATGTTTAAAATTACTATTTGTATTCTTGTGAAATGAAAAAAAAACCCCCGATTTATATGTAAATAATTATATGTAAGATTAAAAGACGTTATTTTAAATGTATTGTGCAGCTTTTTAATGGGGCAACAAGATATGATAGATACGACAGAACAAAATAGGCTATTAATAATCTTTCAGTGTGCAAAACCACAATAATATTAAACGCTTCAAAACAGCAGCAAAAAAACGCTAATGCGCATCTTGAGTACAGAATGATGTGCTTGAAGCAATGTGGAGTCAGAGCGCGCAGTTGCGCCGCGCATTGAAAAGTTCACGGTACAAAGAGAATCCCTGTGTATATCTGCTTCTAACAGTTTATTAATCATCTGTTTCTTCTCACTTTTTAAAATTCCAGTTATTGTGCGTGTGACGCAAATTCATAGTCCTTGTGTTGTGCGATCTAACATCATTCAGAAACAGCAATAAATTCCAGCAAGATAAAGTCATTTTATGCAAATCCACAGCCCTATCTACATATCAAGTATTATAATGGGAATATATCATATTGGAGAGTTTTACCATGCTGACTGTCGTTACCGAACGCGCTGCGCTGTTTGAGAGCTGAATGATTGACAGCTGCAACGGAGGGAAGACGAGTTTCTGACCGTGAACTTATCAATGTACTCCTTCACATGAGGCTATGGAATAGCTTCAGATTAATTTGAATATAGTGCACGAAAACTTAATTGGTGCTAGTCTATCTATTTTGCTCTATGACTCCCACTTTTGCCATATAAAAGAGAGCAATTATCATACGGTTATTTAAATATCACGACAAACCTAATTTCCGTTTCATTTTGAGACTGTGGCGGGACAAATTAGAATGTGGCGGGCTGCCACAGTCTAGTCAATGTATGGGAAACACTGTAGTTATCTTTATAGTTATCATTCTTGGTGTGAATGGGCCTTCAGGCCAAAAATCATTCTAAGTATAAAAGAATAGCAAAGTCCACACCCCAACTATAACAGAGAAACAGTATTTTTTTTTGAATAATCGTTTTTTCAGTTGATGAACAATAAAAAGCCAGTCAGAATCCTTCTTGCTTTAAAGAGCTCGAGCATTTAAAGTGGCAGACTACAAAACTGCAGTACTTGCTTAGAATAAACAGAATGTACTCGGTTACTAACGTAACCTCGGTTCCCTGAGATACGAAACGAGTACTGCGTATGGGGGAAAAGTCTCCCTTTTTCCCCGCTACTGAAGCCTTTTTCAATAACGCAGTGTAACTGCATCGTCATTGGTTCTTTCATAGACAAGTTGGACCAAAGGACAAGTGAAAGGCCGAAGCCGCCGTTACCCTGTTACACTACAAGGAGAGAACTCCTAGGTTGTGCAAAAAGCGGAACACATAGAGGCCGCAAATTTACACTGAAAGGACCCGAGCTTGCAAGGTCGGAACGTCCAACTGATAGAACCTGACAAAAATGGACGGCGAAGACCAGCCGGCCGCCTCACAGATGTCTTTGATAGAGACTCCACTGGACCAGGCCCACGACGAAGCCATGCCTTCTAGTGGAATGGGCTCTAACTCCGATGGGGCAAATTGCGCCCACAGAGGAGTAACAGAGAGCTATAGCGTCAACAGTCCATCGTGAAAGACGCTGCTTTGAGACCGGAGACCCTTTGGTGCGGCCACCAAAACAGACAAAAAGCTGATCAGACTGCCAGAAAGGCTGTGATCGCTCGATGTAGACGTGTAGAGCCCTGACGGGGCATAATGATTCCAACTCTTGCTCGTCCGACGAAGGGGGAAGCGCAGAGAGTGAAATGACCTGTGCTCTGAATGGGGTTGAGAGCACCTTGGGAACGTAGCCAACCCTCGGTTTCAGAACGACCACAGAGTCGTTCGGCCCGAATTCAAGGCATGCAGGGCTCACAGAGAGTGCCTGCAAATCGCCAACACGCTTAACCGACGCCAACGCAAGTAGCAAGGCGGTTTTAAGCGTTAAGGGCCTGAGGCCCGCTAGATGCAGTGGCTCGAAAGGAGGACCTTTAAGAGCTCTGAGGACCAAGGAAATGTCCCAGGGGGGAACGGTCAGGGGTCGAGGAGGATGCAATCGCCTGGAGCCCCTCAAAAACTTTATAACAAGATCGTTCCGCCCTACTGATTGTCCAGCGATGGGCGAGTGAAACGCTGCAATGGCTGCTACGTAAACTTTGAGCGTGGAGGGGGCCCGCCCCAATTCCAAACGCTCCTGGAGGAAGGACAGTATAGAAGATACGTCGCACTCCTCCGGGACTATGTTGCGTGTGGAACACCAGCTAACAAAGAGCGACCACTTCTGGGCGTAGAGGCGTCTCGTGGACAGGGCTTCCCTGGGAAATGGTATCTAGCCTTCCTCGGGAGGTCAGACGGCTCCCGAGGGTCCACAGATGTAGGCCCACTCCGGCTGCGGGTGCCAATTGTTCTGTTCGCTGAGGAGAAGGTCTCGTCTCAGGGGATCGGAAGGGGCTCTGGAAGGCTGAACAGTGAGGTCCAAATCTGGCTCCTCCAGAGTGGGGCCACTAACAGAACTCTGTGTTTGTCTTCCCTGATTTGCGATAACGAGGGATCAGGGCGATCAGGGGAAAAGCATAAAGAAGGGTATGGGCCAGTGTGGGCCAGTCATCCTGAATAATAGGTTGGGCATAATTCTTCTGAGGCGAAGAGATCGCGTATTCCCATCTGAGGGGACGTTGTTCCGAGACAGCATCAGAGGGGAAAGTGCCGCGTTCATGCACTTCGTAAAAGTGCGAGGAGCCAGGGAGAGCACGAAGGGCTTTCCTCAAGGACCGTATATTGGTGAGCCACACCCTCGAACGCGAATCTCAAGAATCGCCTGCGAAGCAGGCCGAACTGATGGGGGGCTATCTGGATGTGAAAGTAAGCATCCTTCAGATCCAGCGAGCAGAACCAGTCCTCGTGGCAAATCTGCGCGAGGATCTGCTTTGAGATAATTCAGCGTCAGGACTTTGAACTTTCGCTTCATGAGGGAAAGGTTCAATAACCTGAGGTCCAGAATGGGCCTGAGACCGCCGTCTTTCTTTGGAACCAAGAAGTAGTGGCTGTAAAAGCCCGACTCGCTCTCTGGGAAGGGAACTATTTCTATAGCCCCTTTCCTTAACAGAGTTAAAACCTCGGTTCGGAGGACATGCGTGTCGTCCGCTTGTACCAAAGTCTGAATAACCCCGCCAAAGCACGGAGGTCTTCTGGCAAACTGGAGTGAGTAGCTCTGGCTTATGACTTTTAGAATCCAGCTTGACACCCCAGGGATGGCTTTCCAAGCCTCGGCCCGGGCGGCAAGAGGGAGAATAACATCGGATGACGGCCCGCTTAAGAGGGGGCCGTACACCAAGATGGGTGGAAGAGGAAATTCGCTCTTTTGTGGAGTGTTTAAAAATTGGGTCGCCGTGAAAACGGCGGTTGGAAAGGACGCAACACTTGCGGGCCCTGTTACAGTAGGCTGTGTTTCTCCCACGCCCAGAGATAAACGAGGCGGAGGGGAGATTGCACGAGAGAGCTTTTGGGGTGGTCCGGCCGCGGCGAGACATGCCCCAATCCTCTTCCTTCTTCGCAGATCAGGACAACTTCGGCATCGCCGGGTCCAGCGCAATCCTGGGCCGGGGTCCCTGGCGTCTGGGGAAGGACGAGCGCTTGGAAGGGCGTGGGCGCTGGTGGTGCTCTTTGGGCGGCGCTGCTTGAGAAGCAGAGGGGGCAGGCTTCGTCTGCTGAGCCGGCACAGGCCTGGGCCGGCTAGAAGCAGACGCAGAGCTTGAGCGTTTTGGCAAAAAGTGTCTCATCACTTGAGAAGACTTCTGAGCAGCCATGAATCGCTCCGTGAATCCCTCTACCGCTGGTCCAAAGAGTCCTGACAGGGACACGGGGCGTCCAGGAAGGCAGTCTTGTCCTGATCTTTAATTTCCGTCAGGTTGAGCCACAAGTGGCGTTCCAGCACTACCAGGCTGGCCATTGATCTGCCAATGGCCTGGGCCATGGCCTTCGTGGCCCACAGGGCTAAATCAGTGGCGCTGCGGAGGTCTCTGAAGGCAGGCGCGTCGATGCCAGACTCGTCCAGGGAGTGGAGAAGTTTGGCCTGGAGCACCTGGAAGATGGCCATTGAGTGTAGCGCTGATTGAGTGGGTCGTTCTCTTTGAAGAAGGCGGCCCGCGAGCGCAGAGACGCCAGACTCATGCACTCGCAGTGTGGGCATGAGCCGCCGGTAAGCGCATCATCCGCATGGGACTTGCCCAGGCATCCAACGCACTCGCCGTGTCCATCTTCTTCGTGCAGAGGGGAAAGTTCACGCGTTCTGTCGCCATAGGCCGCGCAGCTAAACACTGAAATAAGCTGTTTCTCTTGAGGGGAAGTTATATGTTTTTACTTTCTATATTAGTTCAGTTCATTTGCCCATGCTTTGGGAAGTTCATGCAGTTTAATGTTGACATGCTAGAAGGACTTGTTTTCCTCAAACGTTCCTCAAACATTGATTTACAAATCACAAAAGTTGTCTGTCCTTACTCCTTAGTCTGTTGCATTCAGTGGAAAAATTTTTACTTTTCCATATTATTGTAGAACTGACTCATCTGGCAAATCAAGGTTCTCCAGTGAATGCATTTCCAGACAGGACATTAATCTCCATATTTTTAAAAAATATGCAGGCTTTGTTACTTAACCACTAAAGCTCTGTGTAGTGCACAGTATTATTCATAAATATGGATTTCTCTGCTGGGTTGTCTGAATCATATGCTTATTGGTGTCAAAGAAATCATTACATTCAACAATAATTAGCATACAGTCAGAAGAGGTTGTGCTATTGCTTATGATATCTCTTTTTATATACACCAGAGATTTTTGGTGCTTTTCTCAGTCTCTTGCTTTTGATATATTCTTATGGATGATTTTGTTTTCCCAACACTTTCTCTGAAGTCAGCACTGATAATGTGCTGTGTACCCACTGAAGGCTGAAGTCTTATCCATCTGTTTGAGCACAAAACGGAACAGTCTCTATAGTTTATTTTCTTGCTTTCATATCCTCTTAAATTTAGCAGGAAACTAGAAACAATAGCCTGTTGGTTTTCTGTAGATGATTGATTCAAGTATTTGGCCAATGGCCAAACTAGAAGTTTTGTATTCATGTTTGTACTTTAACAACCATTGTACTTAAATGGTAAAAGAGGTTTCTTCATTTTTCAGGGAAACTGAAGATTAAACTTTATTTTGGAAGTTGCAGATGAGAACCAGTGAGGTCAAGTCAGCTCAAATCTTTAACATATACACAGGGTAGTCAATGTTGATGGGTTTGTGGGAGGTACTGGTATATTGCCCAGACTACTGGAGCGAAATGAAATGCATGAGCACAGAGAGAAAGTTCAGTCGAATGCCAAAAAACAAATAGATTTGTTGTCTGAATGATGAGAAATCCAGCATTTCTGCAGATCAGCAGCTACTTCGATCCACTTCTCTTCCAACTGTGCTTGGTCTGCCTCTAAAATATTAAGGTGATGATACAGAGGGAAACTTTTTGAGCAGTGTTGCCAGAGCGATGTTGCTTGGGCACTTTCCCATTGAGAATGGGCAACAAATTTCATTCTAAAGTATCCAGATAGAAATTTGATTGCCCATTCTCACTGGGAAAGTGCACAAACAACATTGCTCGGCAACATTGCTCAAAAAGTTGCCCCGTGTAACATCACCTTTGAAGTATGTTTAGGAATTCATCAAACATATGAGCTTACATTAACTGTGTGCCTTCTGGTCCAAATCCTTGATAGACTCTTAAGGACCCACTCTGTCCTGATACTGTTGCTTAATTTGTGGTTGATCATCATAGGTACTGTAAGTTATGAGCTTTTACTAAAGGCATGTTTCATAGTAGGTGTGTAAGCAGAGTGCAAGCTGCGCATGTTTTTTTTTTTTTTTTTTTTGCCGACCATGTTAACAGATTAGAGCATTCATTTCACATTGCACGCCGAAGCTTGAGCAGAGCAGAAGCGGCAGTGCTGATTGTTTCGGCTAGAGGCAAAATGTCTTTTGACTATCACAATATGAGGTAAATCTGGCCCTGTACATACAGTATATATAGCATGTTATATGCATATGTGTGGGACAGTTGGAGGGGAACACGTATTCAAAAGTTAGGGGTCAGTAAGATTTTCTTTTTGAACTTCTTAAGCTTGCTAAGGATGCATTTATTTGCTTAAAAAAACAGTAATATTGTGTAATATTATTACAATTCAAAACAACCCTTTCTCTTTTGAATGCATTTTAAAATGTAATTTATTCCTGTGATGTCCTTTTTATAAAGTCTTACTGACCCCAACCTTTTGAACAGTAGTGTACACTATGCACTGTTTAAATTGGATAATTTATATTTGTATAAATTGGATCATTTGTATTTTATTGCTAGCCTAGAATATAATTTTTCTACACTGTAAACAATTTCGATCATGTTTTTTTTTTTTTTAACATTGATGATATTACCTTACTGCCTATTAAACTGCAGTTCCCTTATGAATCTTTCGTCTCTGTGTGTTCAACAGTACCCTTTCATGATTGGATTGAGTGCAGCTCTGTTCTGGAGTGTCCTCGTGTGCATCAGCAGGGTTTATATGGGCATGCACTCTGTCCTGGTGAGTAATCTTTTCATCACATTTAATCATTCTGTCAAGTAAATGAAGAGTACATTTGCAAATACAGATAACTTAGTTTTTGTTATTTTTCATAAATCATGTTTTTTTTATTGTGCATTCCAGGTAATATCAATCAAACTGCAGTTGGGTTGTTTTGATTAAGTAATAATAAGTAGGGCTGGGTGTTGACACAATTTTCACGATTCAATTTGATTTCTATTCATACGCTTGCGATTCGATTCGCTTCGATTCGATATTGATTATTTTGGATGTAGTATATCAGTTACAGTACATGGCAAATTTTTTAGAGGAAAAAAATCTCAACTAATACTGTAAACTACACATGGGAGTCAGTTGGTACTACTTTACTATAATATTGAAGGTTAAATTAACTTATTTATAAACAAACACTTTAATTACACTCAGTTATGTTTTTTTATAATAAATAAAGTTTAGAATTACATAATCATATTTCTACTCCAATTAGTTTTTTTTTTTTTTTTAAATATAAACATTTAAATCGTGGCCGTCGTAACTGATTTATTCAAACATGCATTAAATATTGAAGAACATTATAATGAATATGTAACGGTTCATAGCTATATTTATCAGAATGCCACTTTCTAGAGTTCACTCTTCTAGACGACTAACGAGTTTATGGTCACTGAATATGTTTTTCTGAGGTAAATGTGACATTATGTGACATTGTTTCCAAGCTGTTTTATTTACGTCTTTCCGAGGTTGAAACACTGATTGAGCTATTACAAGAGACATGATACGGATTTTGGTAAGTTGTACTGTATATTTTAACATACCTTCAGATGTTTATTAATGTTTATTTCGCGCTGTAACTGGTATTAAAGCGGAGGAGAGGATGTTCACATGAGCTCGTGCTGCTGCTTCTCTTTAACTGAGGCCCTAAAGTGATCCGTCACGTCACATTAAACAGCGGCATTTATTTTTTGAATCTCATAATAAGATGGACGTCATTTGAAATCTGAGACTTTGCTTCATATCAAAAGTAACAATGCACAAAGATTGTTGCGATTTATTGGATGGGAAGCGCTACATATTCTGCTTATTCATTCATCAACTGAAAACAGACTAGACTAATCGATTCTTGGGATTTAAGAATCGATATCAGTTCGTAAAAATGAGAATCGATTAAAATCGCGAAATTGATATTTTTTACCCAGCCCTAATAATAACTAAAAAAAAATACAGGTAACTTACAAAATTAAAGTTCATTGTAAGCATTTGTACATATATATATATATATATATATATATATATATATATATATATATATATATATATATAACGTTTTTTTTTTAGCAAAAGCAGATAACTCCAACAGTCGTTTTTTCAGGTTAAACAAAAGCAGATAACTCCAATGTAATTCAGTTAAAACACTCAAACACATGTGCACATATACACACACTCTCTTTACTCACACACACGTACACACACACATACACGTACATACACAGATAGCAGTGTTGGGGTAGGGCTGGGCGATATATCGTATGCGATTGTCACGCGCATTTCGTCAGTAAAGCCGGTTCCCTGATTACCGTAAATCGCCATCACCTGCTTTCAAATGGAGCGCCATTTAATAGACAGAACCGTAATCACTGACAAGCAATATTGCGTTCATTATCGCAGATGAATCGCCTTCAATAATGAATGTGATATTGCGTAGCTTGTCAGTGAACTACGGCTCTGTCTATTAAATGCCGCTCCATTTGAAAGCAGGTGATGGCGATTTAGCGGTAATCAGGGAACCGGCTTTACTGATGAAATGCACGTGACAATCACATACGATATATCGCCCAGCCCTAGTTGGGGGTAACGCATTACAAGTAACTTGAGTTAAGTAAAAAAGTAATCTTTTTTTTAAGTAACTAGTACTTTTAAATTTACAACAAAATATCTGAGTTACTTTTTCAAATAAGTAACGCAAGTTACTTTGTTTTCCCATTTATTGACTGACATCTCTGCTGTCCTCATGTTGAGAGAAATTGTGAGTAAGTGCATAGGTGTTGTGTGTAAATATGATGGTTATTGTATTTCTCGACTAAATGTGAGCATTTACTTACTTATCTCACTTGCACAAAAAGTGTGATAAGGAGTCAGTATTACTCAAAATTAAAAAAACAAAACAGAGAAATGCAATCTCAGAAATATTGCACAGAACAGCAATGATTCAATATATTAAATTAAAAATATACTTTTATGTATTTAATTTCACTTTATTACCAATGTCTTTGTTGCTTACCTTCGATGATCCAATTCAACCATACTAATAAGCAAAAATGACTTTAGATAATCATCACATTTGTGATCAGCCTGAAGTTTATTCATTTCACTTTTGGTGTGAAAGGGCCTTTACATTTGCCAAAAATAGAACTTTTTTGTTATTAAAAAACAAACAAGCAAGCACAGGTCAGAAAAAGTAACATAAAAGTAATGCAACACATTACTTTCCATAAAATGTAACCAAGTAACGCAATTAGTTACTTTTTTAGGGAGTAACGCAATATTGTAATACATTACTTTTAAAAGTAACTTTCCCCGACACTGACAAAGACAAACGTGTGCGCACTCACACACACAAACGCAAACGGACAACCAAGTGTTCAGCATGTAAGATGTGTATAGTGTACAAGGAGTTGCAGGAGTCAAAATTATAAATCCTCGATCACTTTTAGTCAGCTTTTGACGAAACTCCCCTCAGCTAGTGAATAGCAGCCTTGTCACCTGAAGTGAATACTGCGTGCTGATTCGCTAAAACTGACTTATTGGGTTGTGTTCATAAACGGCAGGGTTGCTTGTCGGTTTCTGCTGTAAAACGTGAACTTGTCTTGACAGTGGACAATACTGCTTTTGTGACAAAATGGATTTAGGGTTCAGAACTTGCTATGTGTAAGAGAAAAAGCACGGCATTCAGTTCATTTTTTTTTTTAAACTTGATGTTTATTGGATTTTGCAAATGAACTTGTCAAATGATGACAGAATTTTCATTTTTGGATGAACAAACCTTTTAAAGACTATGACCATGTCAAACAGTTGCACTAGTAAGTGTGCACAATAGTTATTCTGAGCATTTTAATATGTTTTTATGTAGTTCTGGCACCTTCAGCTGTCCGCTATAATTTGCTCTCTCCACAGCTTTTGAGCTCGAGGAACTTTCCAGTAGCTTCGTGACTAAGGTTTTGGTATCAGTTCAAGAAGAAGCCTAATATATGCTGCTTCAGTCTTTGCAACCCTTTCCTGTCAGTAGAGCTCCTGAAACGAAGCAAATCAGTGAGTCATCACAGCTGACTCAGTATCATCTGATCTTCTAATGCTCGTCTGTTTTCCACTCTTTTCCTCACAGAAGATCTCTGATTGCATAATTGCTTCCCTTGGGTTTGTATGAGCCAGTGGTGATCATTTACATTTTGATGTGTAGACGGCTCGAAAAACAAACTTTGCTTTAGTCATCAAGATTGACATGCTGTGTATTAGTCATCAGTTCTGCAGGCTTCACATGCAGTAACGATTACGACCAACTTCACACACCTGTTATTTTTATAAATGCTGTGTGTCTTTATCTGTTTAAATGCTGTTGGTGTGAGCGGACAGATTTAGAAAGCAGATGCTGGTTGCCTAGGTGATGGGAACCTTGTTATTTTAAGGCTGTGCTCTCGATGAAGGTGGCTGAATCATCTTTGTGGAAATCTGCACACCCAATGATTTAGGAAGTCTAGTGTGTGAATATTGTAGGAACCGTTTAATCCACTGAAGTCTGTGACTTTAAGGATGTTTCGATGACCTGTGGCCAGTGTGAGAGTGGACGTTAGACAGAACTGTCACTTGCCCTATTGGGCCGGTCCATGGTCCACTATATCTTATGTTGATTGAACACACACACATTTTTTTTTAATGTTATGTGAACATTGCAAATTGTGCTGATTTATGTATGCCAAGTCAAAGTTATCCAGCTGAATAACATCAATGAGAATAATTTGGAAACAAACAGTAGTTACAAGTTATATTATCAACAAATCATTCATGTTTTGCACCATTTATTTTCAGACAAAGTAGGTTTATTAATGGCTATCTGTTTAATTGAATAAATTTAATAGCAATTCATTGCATATATCAACTTTTTTTTTTGGTTGTACACATTGATGTCTTTGGCTGTTGTATCATATCTCTCTTTTTCAGCATCTTGCTTTCATGACATCTTACCTTCATGTCGTTTCAAACCCATAAGACTTTTGTTCATCTTTGAAACACAAATTAAGACATTTTTATAGAAGCCTGAGGGATCTCTTTCCCTCCACTGAAAGTCTATGAAACCAGAACTTTGACATTTTAAAAAGTTCATTGTAAAAGTAATCTGTATGAATTGACAGGATTCATATGTAAAACATTGATCAATGCACACAGAGCTCATCAAATATGGTAAACAGAAGCTCAGCCATACATCGGTTCTTTTGGAATCTCAAATGTACTTTCTTGATGCGGGAGAACCGATGTGTGTAACAGAATCCCTTCAAGTATAAATTTCTATAGTTAATAGAAAAATCAAATAAATTATCAAATATTTCATTTTTAACACTTAACAATTAGTGTATTAACAATTTACACTAAATTCAAACATGAAATTGGTCGTCCACAAAGTATTCTCGTCACTTCATAACATTAAAATTGAACCACTATAGTCACATGGACTATTTTAACAATGTCTTTACTACCTTTCTGGGCTTTGAAAGTCGTAATTGCATTACAGTCTATCGGACGCCAGATCGGACGCTCACAGATTTCATCAAAAATATCTTAATTTGTGTTCTGAACAAAGGTCTTACGGGTTTGGAACGACATGAGGGTGAGTAATTAATGACAGAATTTTCATTTTTGGGTGAACTTACCCTTTAAATATGTTGCTAAAAATATTTATTTTATTTGTGTCAAAATGTTAGCAAGGCATATAAAAATCTGAACTAGTGGACCAACCAGGCCAGGATTGAAAAATCCTTATTGTTGAGCCCCTGATGGGCTGTTTGACAGCTTAGAACCGAAAAGCCTGTGATCAAAGAGCTTTGGTAGAAAGGATTACGAAAAAAAAAAGTCTCAAAGAGTGCTTAGATCTTTCCAGCAACCTTTCAGCCCTGTAACTTAAAAAGAGTGATATAGGGAAGGACTAGAGCAGGAGTACAGTGGGAAGATGTAAAATGGGAGACTGTGCTGGAAAGAATTAGTCTTTTGTCCTGCAGTATATGGAGAAGCGTGTGTCAAACAGGTCAAACAGGCCACACATCTGTCAGATCTAGGTGTCTGCAATCTCTAAAGAGAGAGTTCCTTCTGCTGATTCTGCAGGTTTCTTTGACCTTTGACCCATTTTTAGTACATATCAGCATGAGTGTATCGCATGAAGACGATCAGATCGTAGTGTTATCACGAGGCGTCCAAAGTCAGTCTCTAATCTTCTGTTAACCTTGAACATGCACCACTTCAGATCAGGCGACTAGGGGGAAATAGATCATTTACTGTACTACCTAATGTCTTTCCAAACCCTTTTGACTTCTGTGGACAATAAAAATTTGTGCAGAACTCTGTATCATTTCTTTATAATGAAACTGGGGCTGTCATGCAAAGATGAGGCAAAAAGTATCATAAAAGTGCTGGATGCTTCAAATTTTGACTGGATCGTTGAGTCTGGACCAACTGATTCACTGAAAAGATCTGATTTAAAAGGTACTGGTACACTACTGTGTAAAAGTTTGTGATTGTAAGAATGTTTTAAATAAATATGAGTTTAACACATTTATTAAAAAATGACTCTCCTTGGTTTGCAAAGAAATTACAAGGTCAGAATTGACTTAAAATATCTAAAAGCAGAGTCTGAAGTCTGAAGGAAGAATGTTACAAGACCAGTTCCCAATGTTCAGGCTGCAGTGCAGTGTAAGAAACAGTGAGCTGGAAGACACTAGGAAAGACTTTGGACGTCTACTCTCTGTGAAATCTCACACAAAGTGGAGAAGTGCCCTGAACATGGGTTTAAAGGGTCAGTTCACATGAAAATTCTGTCATTTATTACTCATCCTCATGTTGTTTCAAACCCGTAAGACCTTCGTTCATCTTCGGAACACAAATTAAGATATTTTTCATAAAATCCGATGGCTCAGTGAGGCCTGCATTCCCAGCAAGACAATTAACACTTTCAATGCTCAGAAAGCTACTAAAAACATATTTAAAACAGTTCATGTGACTACAGTGATTCAACCTTAATGTTATAAAGCGACGAGAATAGTTTTTGTGTACCAAAAAAACAAAATAATGACTTTTCAACAATATCTAGTGATGGCTGATTTCAAAACTCTGCTTCAAAGCTTTACGAATCTTTTGTTTTGAATCAGTGGTTTAGGTATCAAACTGCCAAAGTCATGTGAACTATTGAAAGTTTGAAACACTTATGACGCAACGAAGCCTCGTTTACTGAAATCACGTGACTTTGGTAGATTGATACGCTCTCCGAACCACTGATTTAAAACAAAAAATTAGTAAAAAGCTTCATGAAACAGTGTTTTGAAATCGCCCATCACTAGATATTGTTAAAGTCGTAATTGTGTTTTTTTTGTTTTTTTTTGTCACACAAAAAGTATTCTCGTCGCTTTATAATATTAAGGTTGAACCACTGTAGTCACATGAACTGTTTTAAATATGTCTTTAGTAGCTTTCTGGGCATCTGAAAGTGTTAATTGTCTTGCTGGGAATGCAGGCCTCACTGAGCCATCGGATTTTATGAAAAATATCTTAATTTGTGTTCCGAAGATGAACGAAGGTCTTACGGGTTTGAAACAACATGAGGATGAGTAATAAATGACAGAATTTTCACTTTTGGGTGAACTAACCCTAACTTTTTTATGCTATGGATGTTTTAGTTAATTCTGCACACAACTGAGTCCTGTTCTGTAATGGGTGTTTATATACAGTTCACTTTGTATCAAGCAATACCACACCTGTTTTCACTAACCTTCATGTGTTTGCCTGGCCAGTAGCAATAAACAATGAGAAATGCCAGTTTGTCTAAAAATGGCACCACGTATAAACAAAATCAGCATAACGTTTGACTTGATGTCTAATAAGCTTTTGCCTTCATCTTTTCAGGAGGTGATCATAGGCTTCCTCTACAGTGTGCTCATCTTGGCGGTCCTTCACCCCATGCTGGCTGACATCGACATGTTCTACCTGTCCCACAGCTATGCCCCTCTGGTTGTCCTGCTTGTGCATGTGGGCTTCAGCTTGGTGGCTTTCTCGTTGGACTCATGGAGCACCTCCCGCGGCGACACGGCCCAGGCTTTGGCCACAGCTGCCGGAGCCGCGTTGGCATGCCGTCTGAACCACCAACTGGGTCTGCAGCCAGATCCTCCTGAAGAAGCTCTACCGCTCACCCTGCCACTGATCGACGGGGCCCTATTGACCCGCTCAATCATGCGGCTCCTGGTGGGAGTGGCGGTGCTTCTGGCCGTCAGGGCTGCCATGAAGGTAGTGGCGATTCCGTTGGCGTGCAAGATCTTCGGCGTGCCTTCGGATGACGTGAGGAAGGCTAGACAACACGCGCAAGTGGAACTCGCGTATCGGTTTATTGTCTACGGCACAGTGGCCTACTGCTGTGCATTCCTAGTTCCACTTCTCTTTAGCTTCCTTGGCTTATCCTGAAGAAATCCCCCCTGTTATTATCCCTTTTTTTTATCCTAGCTAAAACCTATACATTTCCTGGACTAGTCAGGGTCCACAGTTGTAGTCAAAACCGACAAACTTGGAAAAGCCTTTTGGGTGCAAACATGTATGATGTTCATGATGTTGATAATTTCACTAGCTCCATTTCCATGCTAATTTATTTGTTAGATTTTATTAATCTGATAAATTTAAGCAGGGTTTTTAGGCACATTTGTTGCCATCTGTGGGAGATCAGTCCGCTGTTTTTCATGAAAGTGAGTGCATGTGATCATCAGAGGACCTGTTCAAAGCTCAGTGATGTTTAAAGCCATTCTCAGATGTTTCCTGCATTTGTCTTCATTGGTTTCTCCTCAGCAGACTGACACCCACCCATCCTGAACCCAATACGCAGGAATGTTTCTCGCTATATACAGACTTTGTCTTAAGTCTACAGTCCTTTTCATCTGTTTTCAGTCTTCGGAAATGAACTAACCTGAGCGACCACCCTTGTCAGACATTTGTATCCATGGTTTTCCAAAGGGCTCGCTCTCATAACAATTTGTAATTTTTCATTTATCCCAGGGCTTGTTTCTTCTCCTGTGAAGAAATGCTGTGACCCAATGGTTCATTCAACGGTTTAGGAAAGACACTCCAAATTCTGAGAGTTGTAGAAAGTTCTGTTCTTATCTAAAAACGGGTTGAACTCAGGCCTCACAATAAGCGGTAATGCATTGAGAGAATGAGGGGAGGGAACTTCCTGTCAGTATGAATGCTGTATACATGAACTTCCTGTGGATGTGTTGCTCTGAAACCCAAGCCTAGAAGAGACCGCTCTGAATATGAATGCCATTGTCAATATATTATCAATACACATCTGATAAGTATTACTACAGTGAGATTATTTACGCAGTGAGTGAATAGCTCAGTACTCTCAAGAAAATTGTACTATTTTAATTTAAACAAATAATTACAAGTAGATTTTGTAACATTTCTGTTGTTGTTTTTTCATTTTTCTTCCAGTTCTGCATAAAGGGATAGTTCACCCAAACATGAAAATACATGTAATGATTTATTCACTGTCAAACCCCGTAAAACGTTGTCTTCTGTGGAACATGATCTAGTTTTTGGACCCCATTGACTGTCATTATGTGGACTAAAATTTCATTTTTGACTGAACATGTCCCTTTTTAGTAACGGTAGGCTAAATTAAGTCATAATTCAGAGCTGTCAAGTGTTGTCAGATTGTGCTGTTCTGTTCTGCATGTCTCCGTTTGACTGCTTTAAAGGGTTAGTTCTCCCAAAAATTAAAATTCTGTCATTAATTACTTACCCTCAGGACGTTCATTCATCTTCGGAACACAAATTAAGATATTTTTCATAAAATCCGATGGCTCAGTGAAGCCTGCATTGACAGCAAGACATTTAAATGCCCAGAAAGCTACTAAAAACATAATTAAAACAGTTCATGTGACTACAGTGGTTCAACCTTTGTTATGAAGCGATGAGAATACTTTTTGTGCACCCAAAAAAAAAAAAAAAAAACGACTTTTCTTCTAATCTTTTGTTTCAAATCAGTGGTTCGAAGTACCAAAGTCATGCAATTTCAGTAAACGAAGCTTTGTTACATCATAAGTGTTTCGAAATTTCAATAGTTCACGTGACTTTGGCAGTTTGATAAACAAAAGATTCGTAAAGCTTTGAAGCTTCATGAAGAAGTGTTTTGAAATCGCCCATCACTAGATATTGTTGAAAAGTCGTCATTTTGGTTTTTTTGGCACACAAAAAGTATTCTCGTCGCTTTATAATATTATTGGGTGTCTATGTTAAACCACTGTAGTCACATGAACTGTTTTAAATATGTTTTTAATACCTTTCTGTGCATTGAGTGTTAATTGTCATGCTGGCAATGGAGGCCTCACTTGTGTTCTGAAGAAGAACGAAGGTCTTACGGGTGTTTAACGACATGAGGGTGAGTAATTAATGACAGAATTGTCATTTTTGGGTGAACTAACCCTTTAAGATATCCAGGTTGTCCAATACTGTCAGCAGTTTGGAGAAGATAAATTGAAATCCTTGTTCCTCCAGAAATGCACTTAGTGTGGCTTTATTTAATGGATCAACTGAACTTCCCTGCTTTCTTCACTTCTGCAGTTTTAACCGTTTAAATATGAATATGGGCATGTTAACATGTATTTTCAGATTCCAAGTTGTCAGTATTAACCTAGGTAGTTGATATGTTTGTCTGTCATTGAACTAGTGCCCTGTACTTGCAGTATATTTTATTAGTGTGTTCAGTTTCACAAGAAAATGTTGTAAAGCCATAGAGGACAGATCTCTGATATACATCCATTGCTCACTGCTCAGAAACCCCAGTGCCTTGCATCCTTGTTTTCAGGGCAACTTTATCCTCCAACTAGGCACAAGACACCACAACTGTCTTTCTGTGAACAGTTTTAATGGTGCAAGTGACAGAAATATCATTACACATTTATTTGCAAAACTTTTTTTTTTTATGTGCATTATGTGGAACTTATTATCAGGTTTCTGTTAACATGTTTTAATGGTCACAAATGAGTTTGAAACAATTTATCTGTGCACCAGTATAAGTAAATTAATGAAAAATGTGTGCATATATTCAATTGTGATCAGTTATACATATAGTAAATGTGCCATAACTGAATGATAAGCTGTTTTCAACACTCATTTTACAGTGCACTGAGCTGAAGTGGGTATCAAAGATGGCTAGATGATACAAGGAAATGCATTATGAATGAAGCAGGTACACCCTACCCGTACTGAGCTTTGAGCCTGTATCTGTAATCTATGGCTCCTTGTCTGCAATGCTCTTACCATTTTCTGTATTGGCAGTGAATAGAAACTAATATAAATTAACACTGTATTTGTGTTTTTGTCATCTGAAATTAGCATTTTTATTCAATAACTCCATTACAAAGCGATCACTGAGCAGTATGAACATTTTGTGTGGTTGTGTGGTTAATGGCTTTTTGATTAGGACCAACTAAATGCACTTACAACAGTGTTTTCCTCTTATCAGTGTAAATGTGTGTGCTTGAGTACTCTAGATCCAGCAAGGCTCAGAGGCACACATACTCGTTTCTCAATTTGTCAGTTCTAAGGTCTACTTTTTACATGATGTATTGATTTTAACCTACACTGTTAGCGCTTTTTTCTAACTGCACATACATTTCCACACTATAGTCATCGTCCTCCTACAATACACATATATTTAGGCTCTGTGACTGTGTACTAACTCGGGTTGTATTTTTCCACATTCAGTATTAATGCTGCCTTCAAGTGCTTTCAGAATTATCGTAAATACTAGTTTCCTATTTAAAAAAATTGGACATGAACGCCATCTCAAATCAAAATTTGAATATGATGAGCTCGTAATCACGACTTCCGAAGTGGGAAGTACGAAATTTCGGAAAGCACATGAAGGCAGTATGACTCGGGTTGTTGTTGTTTTTGTTTTTTTTTCACATTCACTGCAGAATAAAAACCTATTTATTGGGAGGGTAGTTGGGATTAAATTTCAAGCAGTGACATCAGTAGCGTGACATGACATAAATGGCATTTTTCCAATTCCAAAAAAATATGTTTTTATGGCCTTATAAGACTACAATATAGAATATTTATACTTTTAAAACAGGACAAAGTAAACTTAAATATCGGAAACACTTTATTTGTCATCTACCAGGGAAGAATTTGGAATGGTTTTCATATTTTATCAAACTGTGTTCTTTGAGTTCATCTCGTACTGAACTTTCACACAGAATGCCAGGCACGAAACTTAAGGTACTTTATCGCCATCTTGTGGTTGTAAGTACAAAGTGCATCGTGGGGAACAGTGGAATGAATTCTTGAACTTTCCTCCAGTTCTAAAAAAAATGAAATGTTAATGTATTTATCATGTAATGGTGTAGTTAATCGCTAAAACAATTAAAAAACTAATCTTCATAAAAACGGAAATTCAAAGTCCATTTAGTGGTGAGGATTTTGACACTTAAATGACTTAAATCCATTCACCAAAAGATTTGTTTGCTGATTTGTGCACGGTATAATTACAACATAGCCGGCGACTATAGTGAGAATCTTTTGAATTGATTCCTTAACCCTCTGGTATTGTTCATTTGGGAGTCACACTTGTGTTGTTTGCAGTCAGAAGTGACCGAACACCTGAAATAAGTTTTTTTTTTCCTCCTCAGTAAAATCAATGTAATATATTTTTGTTCAATAATATATATTTTTTTTCTTTTTTGTTTTGTATTTTGAGAGAATTTAATGGTACTAATTAATATTTATGCAATAATTATATTTTTTCCCCCATTGAAAATAATTTTTTTTTGCCAAGTGCCAAGATTAGTGCCATCTGGTGGGAGTAAACATCTGTTATGCCATGGTTTAACCACCAGAATCATATATAGCTCTATATAAAAAGGCTTATAAATTCTTTAAAAAAAATTTTTGGTCAAATGTTGGTTTGAAGTGTCAATTTTTGCATTAATTTTACAACAGTCAAATCTGAACACAGAGAAAGACATTCTGTTACACATAGAACATTAAAATTCAACAGAAATGACCAGGAATGCTTCATCAGAGGTTAATCAATCTGACCTCAACCTCTTATTTGAGACTTCTGGCTCAATTTTGTCATATTGTTACACCCACACCAGTTCATTTGTGTGTGTGTGTGTGTGTGTGTGTGTGTCTATTTAGTACTCTTGATATTTTAGAGTATCACCCTTCCTTATGTGCACTTTTTTTCTGCATCGTAGATGATTTGTAGATGTACACACAAAAAATTCTCTATATTTTTGTGTTTTTACATATTTTCCCATTCATTTCCAATGTGGCGGTCATTTTTGACGGCGAACAGCACAAGTGTGACCATTTAGTTTTTTTTGAATCAAGTCTACAATTTTTTGTGTGGTCACATAGCGACTGCCATCAAAGTCACAGAGTTTCGTACCATTATGATGAAGTAGCGATTTTTAAAATTTCAAAACTTTTTTTTTTTTGACCGAACAACACCAGAGGGTTAATATACTGAGTTATTCAGGACCAATATAAGTCGTATTATACTTTATTAAAAACTGTCTACAAATCTACTAAGAAAAAGTAAAACGCTTTCAAAAAAGTGCTCGACAGAGCGCGTTTGCCTACCTAGCAACTCTGTGCTGTCTCAGACAACATTTTTGTCCTGTGTTGGCCACTGTAGCTTCTCTATATTGGAATTCGCAATCTCACCGCTAGATGCCACTAAAATTTACACACTGCACCTTCAAAGCACCAATTTGTACGAAACGCCACAAGATGCGTCACTCATAGGCCCTGTCCCAAATGGCACCCTAAACCCTCACGGACTTCTGCACTTTCATGACGTAATGTCCTCTGCGTAGCTCACAACAGTCTTGCGGGCTCAGCAGAAATGCGCATCAAGGGTGCATAGCAGCCGCAAAGGGTGTCGCTCACGAGCACCCTTCTTTGAGCTTGAATGACAAATGGGACACCCTACGGTCTTGCAGACATGCGCACACAGCGGCCATTGTAAGTCCACAAGACCGAAAGTGCGCGTGAAGTGTGCCATTTGGGACAGAGCCATATATTTTTTTGAATGGGAGAAGATGCAACATGCAATATGGCGGAATAAGTCCCGCCTTCTAAATAAGAGCCAATCGCCGATTGGTAAAGTCATCGCGTCACTGCAGCGGCCCTTAGAAGCTCCGGAGTGCGCCTCAAGAGATGCGCATTTAGGACTGCGCATGCGCATTAGCTTGATCTGGCCTGAAAAATAAATTTTTTTGTTATGATTCGAGCATTTAGAAACAAAATTTAGGAGACAGTTGTTGTCAGATTTCATTGGTGATTTCAAATATGAAATTTAATCGAAAGCTTGGCAAACAGCTTTGGAGAATTTGATGTTTAACCATTCAAAGAGATAGGAGCTGCACTTGAATGCTTGAGAGGCATTTCAAAGATGGCCGCAGAGTGAAATGACTTGTCTTAAAGGTACTTTGACCATAGGCCACTGAAAAGCGAGAGTTGTATTCTTAAAGGGTTACTTCACCCAAAAATGAAAATTCTGTCATTTATTACTCACCCTCATGCCGTTCCACACCCGTAAAACCTTTGTTAATCTTTGGAACACAAATTAAGATATTTTAGTTGAAATCCGATGGCTCCGTGAGGCCTCCATAGGGAGCAATGACATTTCCTCTCTCAAGATCCATTAATGTACTAAAAACATATTTAAATCGGTTCATGTGAGTACAGTGGTTCAATATTATTATTATAAAGCGACGAGAATATTTTTGGTGCGGAAAAAAACAAACAAAATAACGACTTATTTAATGATGGCCAATTTCAAAACACTGCTTCATGAAGATTCGGATCATAAATGAATCAGTGTATCGAATCTGCTGTTCAGGAGCGCCAAAGTCACGTGATTTCAGCCGTTGGCAGTTTGACACGCGATCTGAATCATGATTCGATACACTGATTCATTTGTGCTCCGAATCTTATTGAAGCAGTGTTTTAAAATCGGCCATCACTAAATAAGTTGTTATTTTGTTTTGTTTTTTTGCGCACCAAAAATATTCTCGTTGCTATATAATATTAATATTGAACCACTGTACTCGCATGAACTGATTTAAATATGTTTTTAGTACCTTTATGGATCTTGAGAGAGGAAATGTCATTGCTCCCTATGAAGGCCTCATGGAGCCATCGGATTTCAACTAAAATATCTTAATTTGTGTTCCGAAGATTAACGAAGGTTCTACGGGTGTGCAACGGCATGAGGGTGAGTAATAAATGACATTATTTTCATTTTTGGGTGAACTAACCCTTTAAAACTCTCGTCCCTGATCTAAACCGAATTGAAGATATACAGTTCAGTTAAAAAGTTGAGAGACTACAACTATTTATTACTTAAATTAATGACATTTTAGTTTAAAAAAGTAATTGCAATAGCTGTATAAAATAACGTGGCAATGGAAGCATTAAATTTTCTCAGTTGACAGAAGAAACGAGAACGAATATATGGAGATGAATAAAATGAGCGAGGAGAAACATCACTGGTCAGTGTCATTCATGTTATGTAACATCGTGTTCAAAGTGAGGACTCAGTAATTGAAGCGGGGAAAAATCCCCCAAATCCTTTTCAAAGATTAAGAAACGTTAGTCTCTCTAGTTGTCTGCGGCTTTATAAGCGTAATTAATTTCTCATTTGAGATAAACAGAGCATGCGGAGCCCGAGCAGACCACAGCTCGGGTGACATTTCTTGCCATACGGGCATTTCTGGTCCTTGTCTTCATCCAATCTCCATCTCAGACATTTACGCCGCAACCTACCTCCATAGCTCCTCGACATCAATGACGTTTGACTTTCGAGGCGTACCTAAAACCGTTTTGATTGACAGCTCGCGGGACCAATCCACTCGTTCTTTGTGCAGAAACTGGCCAATCATTGGCTGAATAGCATAAACCAGCGTTCCATCATACTAGGTTTACCGGTCTGTTTTGAGCCAGGAAAAAATTGGCACAGAGCACTAGCACAGCCTGCTAACATATACTTGTGATAACAGGTTAGCAATTAGTCGCTATTTGAGTGAGTTTAGCAGTAAGGAGAAGGACAATCTGACCTTAGTGACCAACATCTGGGTATGTAGTCGGTCAGCGAATGTGTATGAATGTGGCTTTTGGTGCAGGCTGGGACGGCAGCTACAGGGATTAGCTGTACGGGGAGCTCCTGCTAGCAGTGCAATGCTGACATACCTTCAGGCGGCTTGCTAATTATCTCATAAACGGTGATTCTGGTGTGTCTTCAGTCGGGAAAATCCTCACCATTCATACGCGGATTGTATTCCAAAGCCGAGACCGGTTTAAATAGTCCGCAAGTGAAGCGTTCGAGTTAGCTGGCTAGCTGGGTCGCCTGCAAGTACAAGGTTAGCTGTTAAAAACGAGCCACCTGGACCCGAGAACCATCGAGAGAGGTAAGAAGCCCAATTGAACACTACTTTATAAAATTAATAGTGATTTTAGAGCGATAACTAACAAGTGTCCGATCATTTAAAGAGGTGTGACAAGCTAGTTATTTATAACTAAAGCACAGTGCACTCTAAAAAAAAAAAAAAAATCTAAACCTCTGAGATAAACACGAATCGACCTCAGAAGTTTAGATTAAAGATTATAATCTTGTCATTCATCTTTTTGACATGTCTGCTCACTTGAGGTATTCAGCAACGCCTTCTTCATTCTGGTTTGGGACACTGCTGTGAAATGAGCACCAGTTGTCCACTGTGCAGTGATGATTATTGTATTTTCTTCACAAATGATGAGGTATATTCTCAGGCACTTGTGTTGTGAGTCTGATCAGCCTTTGATAGGATGAGAACATCATCTCACTTTCTAAATCTGCTGTAATCTTGTTTTGATCCCCCACCCCCTCCCCTCCCTTCCCTTTTTTTTTAAGTGTCCATTTGATATGTTGTCCAGAATGTCCACTGAGTTCATCTTTGAACATAATTCCAAGTAACTTGTGTTGTGGTTGTCTCCTTTAGGTTTTCTTGTGCTTTTGCTCGCTTTAACAAGTCAACAGTCTTGTTTATTGGCCTTGTCTTTCAGGCTCTTGGGAATGCAATATACTCCACACCTGTTTTTGTTCCACAGCTGCGGTCATGCGTTTCACGGACTGACAATTGAGACTTTTAAGGCACACTGATTCAGACTCTCCTGACCTCCTGGTATTCTGTCTGATAGTGCTTATATTGAGGCAGGAGACATTTTTATCTTTCAAGGGGCATGCGTTTCATCAGAAAGTGCAGTGCAAGATCATACCTTCACTTTTGCTGAGATTCAGGAAATGTACTTTGTGTATGAGAATAAAACTAGTTAAATCTTGAGAAATATGAGTGTCTTGTCAGAAGTGTCCGAATAAGCTCTTGATTTAGATAGAGTATAGGACTACCCAAACATATAGAAAGAAAGTTTGCTTTATAATATTGATCCAGTGTTTGCTTTGTCAAAAAAAGTGTCTTAATCTAAAGGAAAACCATCTATATAATGCTTGTAATTTGAGTCAGATGTTCCAATCAACGAGATGAGTCAATTGTACAGGGCCCTTCCTTATAAAACAAACACAGACTCTAGCTGTTGTCTCTCAGTATGCTCTTTAAATTTGAGGCTTGCAAAGTTTGAAATTTATTAGTGAAAGAGTTTCTTTGGGGCAAAAGGAAAAAACTTTGCTATTCCTGAAGTTGGAAAGGGTTACTACAATACAGTCAGATTTGTCAGGTCGCTTAAGATTTTGAGACAAAATGGTATCTTTAATAATTTAATTGCATGAGAACGGTATGAGATTTTCACGATTTATCATGATAACCGTCTCGGTTGAAAACGGTTTCACAGGTATCATTGTGTATTATGAGTTAAAATGACCAATAAATGAATGAAAACTTTTTTTTTTTGGTGGTTGGACAAATGCTTTATTATAACAAGCTTGAAAGCATTTGTTTGTTTTATTTAAATTTCAATAATCAAAAACATATAATCAGTTAAATTTTAATAACTGATTATTGATTGGATTAATAACATATTTATCATCAATAATTTATTAAAATTCAGAAATTCTGGTTTGACTTAATTCTTTTGGATTTTCTGATTTACTACGAATATACTATCAAAAATGGGGCTAATGAAATTAATGAATAAAACTTTTAGAACAATTTAATGTTTTTAAAATGTAATCAGACTAAAAATTAAAAACGTTATCTTTTTATGTTTTGGCAAAGTGCTGCAGAACAGAGATTTACTAAATTAAATCATGGACAAATTATATTCCTTAAATAATTTAAATAAATTGTAATATTATTATTATTATTTTGAGAAGTACATTCTATTGTACAAATGCAATATATTTGTCAATTTCTTCGAGTTAAAAATCTGACTTTTATTTTGACTGGTTGTATTGAAGAGCTTCTGAGTTTCAGAGTATATTTGACAATGGTTTTTCTCAAATAAAATGATGAAATGCCCATTAAGCTTTTTCTCAGAGCAGCCTTGGATATGTTTGTTCATGTCCTCAGATAGTGAGATGGCAAACACTGAAAACAATATGAGCGTTGTGCATATTTGAGTATGTAGTACATGAAACGGTGCCGCTCGTTCACACAGACACATGCAAAACAGATATATTTACAGCAGTCTTTTTGCGCTTTAATATTCACAGACCCTAGACCATGTTGCGATTTGATCTGTACAGCTCTGCTTTTAGTCATCAATCTACCTAATTGTGCGTTTTACGTGACATCTGCGTTATTTTACCATTTATTCGCCTGGTAAAATGAGCGAATAATGAATGTATGACTATAGCCACACCAATACGTTTGAAAGCAAAATTAATTTGTGACCCTGGACCACAATACCAGTTGCACGGGTATATTTGTAGCAATAGTCAACAATACATTTGTGTGGGTCAAAATTATCGATTTTTCCTTTTATGCCAAAAATCATTAGGATGTTAAGTAAAGATCATGTTCCATGAAGATATTTTGTAAATTTCCTACTGTAAATATATCAATTTATTTTTGTAAGAGGATATGCATTGCTAAGGACTTCATTTGGACAACTTTAAAGGTGAAATATTGGCCAAATATTGTCTTATCCTAACAGACCATAAATCAATGAAAAGCTTATTCAGCTTTCAGATGTATAAATAAAAAAAAAATGACCCTTATGACTGGTTTTGTGGTCCAGGGTCACATTTTAAAAAGTTTTTTGGGCTAATCGATGCAAATACTTTATATATCAGTAAATTTTTTTGTAATTCTCACTAAATATTGGTGTTCTTCGCTAATCTTATAGTTTTGACTTGGATCATCATTTGTTACTCTCCATTGGAAATAAATTGACTTTCAGTCTGTAGTTTTTCATAGATTTACACTTTACAAACTGCTAAGGTGTTGCTGTTGTTTTTTCTATCTCCCTTTTTTGTTTTATGTCATGTCTATCAGAACCATCAGTTTGTGTAGTGAATCAACCACCTAGAAAACGCTGAATGATCTTAATTGGAGGGCATCCAGAAAGACATTGGTGGCCGCGTCCTTTTCATGATGTAAGGGGGTGTAATATTTTCGGGCTGATTTATCCGTCTCAGGAACAGAACAGCTTTAAAGTTGTATCAGCGAAACAACAAATTCAGTATTTTGCCTGTGTGTTTTACAGGAGATTGTAAGAGCGTCAAGGTGTCCGTTTGTGAGCCGAAGCTTAACCAAATCTGGGTCATGCTGTACAACAATGATCCTACGCTCTTAAGTAAATGTATAACCAAGCAGTTTCAGGCGAAGACATTTTATGCTTTAGAACAGCCAAGTCAAAGTCCTGACTCTCCAGTTGACATTTCCTTGCTTGACATGACGTAAGAAGTTTAATAGTTCAGTCTATGAACTCTGAAGAAGGTGTGCTTACATTTTTAAGTTAAAGTAAGTGACTTAAATGTTATCACAGTCCTTCTCTTAGCGATGTATGCAAAGGCCTTGTGTATGACACCTTGGACATCTAATAAACAACTTGTTATCTCGAGCGTTGATTTATAATGCTGTTAGATGAATGAATAAATCTTGGACCGCCATTAAATGTGCGGTGCTTTGTTTCTCTGTGCTTTAAATCCCAGGCTCGTACTGGCAGGCCGTTTAGGGCCATATTACAGCCACCATAATGTAAACACATTCACAGAATGGAAAAGCAGTCGGCTGTTCTTCAAAGTTCACTTTTACATAAGTGTCTCGTGGTCTTTAGTTCATCTGTTTTGGTAAGGCATCCATGGGCTACATGCAGTTCATCGTATGAAAAACAGATCACTGAAACCATGTCAGTATCTAAGGTTGTGTTGTGTTTAGTTGCTTCTTGCTGAAGAGTTAGTCAGAAATATAAACATTTAGATGTGACCTTTTTATGTTACAGTTTGGGTTGACAGCAGGATAACTATTAAATGTAACTTACTTATCTATAGGGCTCAGAGGAAAGGATTTGTTCAAATTTTTACTTGCCCTGCCAAAATTATCAATGGCCCCACCAAAAATATAAGTTTTGTCATTGTTTTGACCCATGTACCATTGTATTCGAATAAATGAAGCGTTCAGATGCAAAAGCTGCTAAACGCCACCTTCGTCAAAAATGTGGTGATGTTGAGCGAATGCTTTCCCCACATAGTATACGTTCATCAAATACTTTCAGGAATTGAGCCCATTCAGAAATACCAGTTCGTTGGCAGAAACCACTAAACGCCACTTCCCTTTGTCAGCAAAAGCCTCTAAGTCCACAGAAGAACCAATCGGAAGACGCAAATCGAATCATTTGATTTCAACATAAATGACTGCGTATGAGCCAGCTTTCAATTGCCGAGCTGCGAGTTTTTATCATGTTTTAGTTTTGTCCATCGTTACAGTGGCAATGACAGGATTTAGCAAGTAACGCAACAGTGTTCCTTTGCTGTAAAACTGACAGAAATGGACATTTTACTATGTCATGTTGTCCAAAGAGGTGTTTTTGCACCAAAAAAAAAAAAAGGCACACATGGGGCATATTCTTCGTACCTCGCTTAATACATCTGAGATGATTTGACAGATGCCAGATCTTCTAATCTTGATAACTGAACTCTGGCTAATTTGGTTCTTCAAACGAATTTGCAGATTGGATTAAAATATCTGGATTAAGTTGTCTAACATTACTGCGTATTCTCGTGTTCCATGAAAATGGCAGATGTATCGATACACGAAACCACGATCAGCAATGCAGCAATTGGCTGGAGTCAAGACGGCAACGTAATGACATCATAGAATGAGAAAAGACACCTGACGAAAAACTTGACGAATTTCTAGACATTTATAAGGAAACAGTCAAGCGAATAAATGACAGAAGAACGACATAAATGTTATAATAGATAAATGAAATGTGCACTATTTTTTTTTTTTTTACATGATTACCCAATTATTTAGGCTATTTTCTAGTATTTGTACGGGCAATTTTTTATTTCAATGTTGTAATTAGCAACTAATTTACCTTTTGAAGCATATTTGACAGCATTAATTAAAGTTTCTTAAGGGTCAAGATCAAGTTATCTGCATCTCCTGCGCTTCATCAAGCCACTCCCATAATATCTGTCGCGGTTCAAATTCACAAATGCATGTACGGCATAGACATCTGTACATCATGTGTGTAAGACTCCAATAAAAATTATTACGTAATTATTCCCTCACGAATGAATCTCTCAAAGAGTAAAACTGTCGGTGTCTATATTATGACACTACACGGCATTATAGTATTATTTGCAAATTTATTTTTAAACCATTATTATTGTCCCTGGTTTACATTAGGGTACTCTTGTGGGAAAGTAGTAGTGGCTGGGACAGACTTTAAGCATCACCTCCGCTTAAAAAGATGTAATCCTGTTTACATGAAATAAGCCTGCTCCCGAGCAGGTTTGAGCTTACGGACCTGTTGCTATGACAGCAAGTCCAGGATGAGCGTCGAAGAACCGAACAATCCAAGATCATGCCAAATCGCCATCAGTCAAATCCAGCTAAGTGAGTTAGCGACGTACGAAGAATATGCCCATGGACATAGCTGGTTTTGCAGCAAAAGACAGTCAAATTTGTTAAATATCAATGAATTGACTAAAGTGACATTTTTGAAAATAAGGCATTTCAATAACTGACTTATTGACAGTCTTTATTGTTGAGCCCTTTTATATGGCTTGTTCTTGTTTTTCAATACACAAGCAGCTTCAGGGATGGCAGAAACACTTCCCTACATGGCATGTCTTTGCCTCCAAAGTCCTTTTAGTTTATGACTAGTGTTATGACAGCCTCACATTTATCAGCCTGATAACTGACAGTTACACACTCTGTTAGTTGTGAAATTTATAAGCAAAGAGTATTTATTAAGCATGAGAGCTTGCTCAAACTTGACATTGCCTTTCATTTGGGAGGCTTTTCCCTTTTGCTTTGTGGATTACACACAATTAGTTTTCATTTTCATTTTCTTTTTTTTTTTTTTAAATGCCAAGGGCATTTGTCTTTCTTACAAGAACTTCAGTTTACATTGGATTGCATAAGTAGTTTTTGACTTTATAAAAGGTATGCTTTTATTTGTTGTTTTAAATTAAACACTCGTTCAATTGTTTTTAAATTGGACACATTTCACTGTATTAAGCTTTACCTGGTTGCCTACCAGATAAAGTCAGTAAACCCATATAAGAAATCAAATGTACATCCAGCAGCAATGCTCATCATATCAAATAGCTATGCAAAACATCAAAACTTTTTTGTTTAATTTTTAGTACCAATGCCTTTTATTTTGACAAGTTCAAGGAAGCCATGAAGTATGGAGATTCAACACAAGTAGGGTAGGAAACATGAGACATATCAGGCCAAGGCAGAGCAGTTGTGATGGTGCGAACTTTCAACCTGCCACGTAGACTTAAGCGAATATTTTATGTCGTCTTTACACTAACTTTCAGATGAGTCTTGCTCCTTCCTTGTCAGCAGATAAAATGTCTTTAATTGGTATATGTTTGCTGGTCATTGTTGGATGACTCTGGTGATAATGATGTGAGTTGTCATAATGAGAGCACTTTGATTTGCACAGGAACCATAACTGTGAGGACTCTGTTAGCCAACACCCTGTAGACGAATCCAGAAGAAAGCAAAAGGCCATAGATCATTAACTTTGAATCCATAAAGGTTCAGGTCAGTAGTACAGTAATATTCTGTACAGTATCTTAGAGTCTGTAGAAAAAGTGAAAAACCTTTCTATGAATGAATTGTGTTATTACTAGAGCTGGGACAATACATTGATGCATTGCAAATCGAGAAATGATTCTGAATCGATTCTGAAATTTTCTGTATGCATCACGATTCTCTCAAATCAATTCTGAGCTTGTATTTCAACAGCTGATGGCACTGCATGCTTTTGAAACAGCCGTACTCTGCTTCCTTCCAATTCCTCACACACACCACTTGAACCTTCTATAAAATAATCATTCATAAAGTTCGAAAAGGTTGAAGCGAATTACAAGTGTGTTTGCAGTGGGCTGTTTACATTCATTTCAAATACATTCTCAGACTCAGCCGAACACACCAGTGGTCTTCATGAGCATTTAAAGGTGCAATATGTAATATTTTCTGTCTGCTAGAGGTTGCTAGAGGCCTATTCAAAACAAAGGCGTAGCTTGATGATGCCAAGTTTGAGCGCGGAATCTTGGGACGTGTGGTCTTCACATCACAGCCGGAAATAATTGGGATAGGACTCGGGAAGAAATCATGTTCATGGATGCGATTATTAACGTTACTGTAGTATGAAGCAGAGCAGGACCGAGTGTTGTGGGAGCTGAACGAGGCCGCTGGAGTGATTGCACAACACACGCCTCACGAGCAGCGGAACTTTTATTATGTCACAATCGCCAGTGCCGCTTCCACTTTTCCGGTCATGAGTATGAGGTAACACAGCACTGTTTATCAGATACATTTGCATGTGTTGAAAATGTTATAACGTTACTCTGTGCGTTCGCTCGGTGGCTGCTGTGAGACACTGTTACACACTGCAGTAAGATAGATCGATTTTAGAATATCATATTAAATGCTGGATGGCTTGTGTTGATTAATGGCATGCAATTAATTTTAATATGTATTGTATCATGGAGAAAATTCCATATTACTGTTACTAAAAATAAAGCTGCATCTGATTATGCTGTTAGCTACTTCACATAGTAGTGTTTTTCTCTGAGGCATGGTAAAGCATGGTACTCGCAAGAAACTTGAGCTATATAACAACAATTATTTTTCTGTCTATAAATGTAACCAAACAGTTGTTCCCTTGTCTAATAAAACATGTAAATATTAAAGCGTCTTTGGTGTTTCCATGGTTTCTACAAAATAAAACCGGAAACCGAGGATAACGCAGGTGTGATGCAATTGACAGGCGACTCCTCACACATCCCGGAGTTTTGGTTAAAATTGCAGTTTTCTCATGATTTACAAATAGTTGGAAACATTTGGGATATTGTAAGTACTCAAGTGAACAAAATATATAATACTGGCCTAGTGGTTTTTGGATATTTTACTGAAAAACTCTTACATATTGCACCTTTAAGTGCATTGTTAAATAGTCTAGATTGCCATCTGCTGTTAAAAACTAAGCTCAGAATCGATTTGTGATGCATCTAGAAAATATCATAAACAATCCACGAATTGCGAGGCATCGATATATTGTCCCAACTCTAGTTATTTCACTGGTTAGTAATGGTAATGTGTGCTTAAAAATCTATAGAATGTTTAATTATTAGTGTTTAATACTAATAGCTGATTTGTTTTCTCTGGTCTTTTAGTTAGTTTTCGTTTTGTTAAGCTGGACCTGAAATTCACATGAACCAAATGTAGGACATGGGGCAGAACAGAAGGTCATATTCATAGACCCCCTGTAGAATCTCTCTGGAAAATAAAGTATCTGTGCCTGCTGTGAAATTAATCAGCTGTCTGTTATTCTCATCCAGCTCCTACCATAGCAGTGTGTCAGGATGTTAACATTTTAGCTGAAAAGACAAGTGGGGTTAGGAACCAAGAACTGGTTCTTTGTTGGGAAGAATGATTTTCATTATTCTACATTATGGTTTTTTTGAGGACTTCAAACACAAACTTGAACTCTTAAGTTATTGGTTTGAATAAAGTCTGTCTCAAAAGGTCCTTGACTTAAATGGATAATCCACCCAAAAATGAAAATTGTCATCATTTACTTGTATGAACTTATTTCTTCTGCTGAACACAAAAGATATTCTGAAGTATGTATGCAACCAAACAGTTGATGGGCCCCATTGACTTCCATAGTATGGAGAAAAAAAATACTGTGGGAGTCAGTAGGGTCCATCAGCTGTTTGGTTACCAACGTTCTTCAAAATATCATCAAAAACATTGACAGCTAATCAAAATCCATCCTGCTTTAAAGAGCTCAAGCATTTAGAGGGGTGGACTAATAACTGCTGCTCACACTTATGATAAACAGAACAATATTGTGTGTTGGTGTGGATGCTAATATCGTCGTAGCTATCATTCTTGGTGTGATCAGGCCTTTTTTAATTGAACCTCAAGTCATTACCTTCAGTCATGTCTAACTATAAATTAATTAACTGTTAGCCTACTGTGTTTTGTCCACATGAGGCATGTGAGAACCAGTCTAATTTCCGGCTGGTTGTTCCAGTGGTTGATTTATAAGATAAAATTGTTTTTGTTTTTGTATATTTAAGTACATAATTAGTAATGGGTATATAACAATTCTTTTATTAATTTAATGAAATTTAGGAATTTTACTGGAATCAAGTTATCTATTTATTAAATCTTTATTTCAGTGTCTAAATACAGCCATACAATACAATTGTTTTATTGAATGACTTTTTTTTTTTTTTTTTTTTTTTTTTTTTTTCAGTTTCATTTTTGCTTTGGGTTTTTAGTTTTTTTGGCTTTTTTGTTTTTTTTGTCACTCATCATGTCCAATACGCCACTCCTCCACTTTCTAGGGAAGATATGGCCTAGATTGCTAAACACGTGTACAGTGTGAAGTCCTCACCTCCTCCTGCCACTCCTCTACTTCCTGCTTTGCTTGGGAGGAGTGCTAAAGCCTGATCACTTCCTGTCCCATTCAGCCCACGGTAATCCCAGTGCACAGCAGTCCTGTGGGTGTGTTTTGAGCCCTTATGTAAGGCTGAGAAGCCTCAGGGACACCAGCCCCTCCAGTCAATCTAAGTACAATTTAACCTGTGATGGCTCACTGCTGTTTACTAACTTTGAATTTGAAAAGATGAAACAGGTACAGGTCAAGGGCTTGAGTACAAATCTGTCCTGAACTGACTGGGTGAATATTTTAATTTGGAACAGACTCTGGAGTGTGTCCTTAAAATGCCTCCTCTGTAGGCAGCTCGCTTGCATTTGTCCCTTAGATTAGTGTTGTCACAATACCAAAATTATAACTTTGATACGGTACAGACTAAAATATCTTGATAATACCACAGCAAAAACCTAAAACAAGAAAAGTAATTGAAAAATAGTTGACTGAACAGAACTTAATTGTTTTTTTTTGTTTTTTTTATTAATGTTAAACAAGCTGAGGTAGAGATGTTTGCAACATTGATGAAAGGATTAAGCCAAATTAAAGCATTACTGCCTCAACTGCCTCATCAAACTCCAATAATGAAAAGTTTGCTTGTCACAAAATAAATCACACTTGTTTGACATTAAAGGCATGAGACAAAACTGTCGTTTAGGGTTGAGCAAATTATTAAATGTGAAAATAAAATGCTACATAGTCTTCACTGTATGAATTAAACATACATTGATCCTTTTTTTTTTAAATGGCATAAGACAGCAGTCATATAACGTTATTTGCTGAAGCTTTTATCATGGTATATTGTATTATCACGGTACTTAATTAAGTTACCAAAAAGTGTTGTCTTTCAAACGGGTTTATATATATAAAAAAGTATTTAAATGTTCTTTTTGTTTATGAAAAAAAAAAATACTTTTTTTCATCTAACAAAACGTACGTTTAAATACAATAAAACCATACACAAAAATGTATGAAGTAAACAAATTACTAAAAAACTATAGAGAACAAAAGGCAGCACTTAATAATGAGGCCATTAGTTAATGTTAATCCATTAACTATTAATTAACAATGAACAATTCTAGATTTGTTATAGTAGTTATTAACAGTAGTTATTATTCTTTAAGGCACTTTCAGACAGGACGTGGAATGCGCTGCGCTGGCCGTTGGGTTCAGCGTAGCCCTTCAGATACAAAGTGATTTGCGCGTCGCTTCGCTGGTCAACGGCGAAAGTTGTTTTGAACCATTTTGAACTTTGACCATGGCGTGCATGTGAGCTTGCCAATGTGGGCTCCGCTGCGTGTGCGCTTTGGTCGACGCAGCAACAAACCGTCCTCATGCAGTGCAAGCCATTGAAATAAATAATAAATAAATAAGCCATTATTAATAAATAATAAATCGATTTCATAGCGCAGTGGTGCATTGTGCGTTCTGTCTGAAATAGGGCGGGCAATATCGCATGCGATTGTCACGCGCATTTCATCAGTAAAGCCGGTTCCCTGATTACGGCTAAATCGCCATCACCTGCTTTCAAATCAAGTTTATGACAGAACCGTAGTCACTACAAGCAGCAATATCGGTAATTATCCGATGAATCGCCTTCGATAATGAATGCATATTGCGTAGCTTGTCAGTGAACTACGGCTCTGTCTATAAATGCCACTCCATTTGAAAGCAGGTGATGGCATTTAGCGGTAATCAGGGAACCGGCTTTACTGAGAGTTAATACGCATGACAATCGCATGCGATATATCGCCCAGCCCTAGTCTGAAAGGGCCTTTATTGTTAATAAAAATACAACTGTTCATTGTAGGTTTGGGTCCATTTAAATATAACAAATACAACTTGATTTTAATAATGTATTAGTAATTCTGAAATTAATATAAACTAAGATTAATAAATGATTTAGAATTATTTCTTTGTTAATGTTAACTAATGAATTAACTGTTAACAAATGAAACCTTATTGCATAGTGTTACCGAACAATAATAATAATAAAGAATCTTAATATTTTCAGTCAATATCTAGGGCATGTTTTAGTCCAGATTAAAATTAAAAGTAAAGTTTGAAAATACTGTAAATAGTGCACAAGTACATAGTGTATAAGTGCATAGTGTATAGTGCATCATTTGGGACGCAACTAAAGTAGTGCAGCCGGCTTTGTTTATGGGGTTACCAGGGTAACCGCTGCATTTCTGCTCTTCCATAAGCGCCATCTACAGTCAGAGTGAATGTACACTTTCATTCAGCGCCTTCGTTCATCCATGCTTCTTTAACGCAGCATACAGACAGTGTTGTAAATTTTAACCGGTTGATGCAAAAGTATTCGTAAAATGCATTCAAGAATCAGAATAATTCATAATAAAGGAATTTACTGTATTTTGAAGTGCCTACGATAACAAAATCATGCATATTCATTAGGGCTGGGTATTTACACAATTTTCACGATTCGATTACTATTCACATGCATTCTATTATTGTTATTTTGGATGTAGTATTTCAGTTACAGCAAATTATCTAGAGGAAAAAAAATCTCTCAACTAATGCTGTAAACATCACATGTAAGTCAGTTGGTACTACTATAATAATATTGAAGGTTAAATTAACTTATTTATATACAAACACTTAAATTACACTCAATAATTTTATTATAAATAAAGTTTAGAATTACATAATCATATTTATACTCCAATTAGTTTTTTTTTTTTTTTTTTTTTTAACTGTATTACTGTATATCGGCACATGTCTAGACACCAGCAGGCATATTAAGCTTCTGTCACTTTAAGATCTAATGCACAGATCCAATATACTGATTCACATCTGATGTTTTCCCAACTGTTTACATTCACTGAAGACATAACTGACTATGTTTACGTAAATAATCATCATCTGTAAATCGTGGGCATTTTGACGAGAACTAAATTCACAATCGCGTGCTTCTTTTTGTTTTGAATAAGTTCTTCACAACCATTAAATTATTTTCGATATAGTATGAGTGTAATTCGGACGTACTATGTCATGTTCTTATCATGTAAATCTTGTCATTTGCGTTGCTTCACTGCCATTCATAAATCCGCTCCCATGGCCTCATGGGATACTTAAGTGTCCGTTTGATGTGCACTTCAGATTCTTGTGGGAAATGTACTGTGAATTAGGACACATATACTACTCTTTTCACATACTATACAGTAGGGAAGTATGCATATTCAGTACTCGTATTCCATTGAGTATTATGGATTTTCATCATGGTAGGTGCCATATTTAATTTAACAGAAATGAAAATGTGGGAGGTTGTACAGTTTGTTCAGTTGGTTGCATAAAAATATAGGTCTTGCTGTCTTTTTTTTTTCACATCTAATTTTTACAACTTTTTTTTTTTTTTTTTTTTTTTGTCCAGTTAAATTAAGTACATGGTGACCATGATTTTTCTCTCATTTTAATCTCATTTTGTGCAAGATTTTCATTAATTCTGTACATTATAACTGACTGTTCTCTGTTTTCCTCTCTGTTTCTCTGGAACAGGGCTATGTCTTCAGCAGCCACCACAGCCCCGTCGGTGGACAAGGTGGACGGCTTCTCCAGGAAGTCTGTCAGAAAAACCAGGCAGAAACGAGCACAGAGCTCATCCCAGTTCAGATCTCAGGACAAGCCCATAGAACTGGTGCAGCTGCCTCTGCTGAAAGGTAAGCTCCATTTATGTGGTCATATGAAGATAATGGTTGGTGATGTCACAGTGGCTTTGAGCTATTTTAATTGATCAGATAGAGCTGATAAAGATGGTTGTACTATAATAACAAAAAAGGAAAGCGAAACGGAATGCAGTCAAACCTGTCACTGTGTGACCCATGTGAAAGAAAGTTTCTAATTGTTAAGATGGGATTGTTCTGTCAAGTCTGTCATGTTGTCCCAGATATAATGTCTGTCTTTGGGGTTTGGACTTTTTTTTTTTTTTTTTTTGACCATAGTCTCTTATGCTCAAGGCTGCATTGATTTGATCAACAGAGTGTAAAACTCGTAATGTTCTGAAATATTATTACAATTTTTAAAATGTTTTATTAGTTTTTTTGTTTTTGTTTATATATTTAAAAGTATAATTTATACCTGTGAATTACTCCAGTCTTCAGTGTCACATGATCCTTCAGAAATTATTCTATTATGCTGCTTTGCTGCTCAAGGTGCATTTCTTATTAATGTTTAAAAATTGTGGTGAATTCTTTGATGACTTGAATACAAAATTACATTTTTTGGAAATATTAATCTTTTATAACATTGTAAACTTTCCAAAAAATAACAACAAAACATAACAGTAGTGTATATTATATTGCCTAGTTGATTTTTTTGTGGATGTAAAAAGTCATTGCTTCTGAAGTGTAGTTCATCACATTAAACATGAACATGTTTGACTAAAGTTTGACAACCACAAAGTATCCAAATACATGAACTTCATTTGTGAACAGTATATCTATTGTTTTATCATTTTAAAGCCTAAACTTTTTGCATTGTTTTGCTTCAAAGTGTGTGTGTGCTATCTTTGTTTGTCTAAATTATTCAAATACTGTTGATAAACCTACGTACTACATGAACACTGTTGTTGTAATGGTTGGTTATGCCACATATACTGTGTCTTGAATGGCTTTTCAAACTCAAGCCCCTATTACTTGGAATATTTAGTTGTCAAATGCCAGAAGGACCTCCAAGCTAACGTGAAGTATTTTAGGCCTCCCATCAACAGTCACGAAAATCAGGAAGTTGATATAAACCATTTGTGTAGCTTTAGTACTAATGGACTGTTTTGCCTTAAATCTCTCTTTCTCTTTCTGTCTAGATGTTTCTGCGCAGGAGCAACCAGAGCTGTTCCTCAAGAAGCTGCAGCAGTGCTGTACCCTGTTTGACTTCTTGGACACACTTTCTGACCTCAAAATGAAAGAGTATAAGCGGTCCACCCTTAATGAGCTGGTGGACTACGTCACCCTTAGCCGGGGCTACTTGACTGAGCAGACCTACCCCGAGGTGGTCAAAATGGTGAGATTCAAAGATTAGAAGCATTATGTGTGATTGGACAATTTCTCTATTGTTATAGTCTACTTTATATGCCTATATCAATATATATTTCATATATAGCTCAAGTGTTTCCTCCTTTTCATTTTTTTTCACAGGTGTCCTGCAATATATTTCGGACTCTTCCGCCTAGTGACAGTAACGAGTTTGACCCAGAGGAAGATGAGCCCACGCTGGAGGCCTCATGGCCACACTTACAGGTACAGAGCCCCGGCTGCCATCTAATGCAATAGGACTTAATCAGTGTAAATACTTTGTCTGTTTTTACATGCATTGTGTTTTATATTTCATCGGTCAAACGTACAAAAAAAACATGGGGCTTATAAAAGTCTTGTGCAGTTGAGATATTTGCAAGGTCTCATCCTTCAAGGACAAGTTTTCTGATTTCTTCCTTCCTTTTCTGCTTAAGCTTGTTTATGAGTTCTTCATTCGCTTCTTGGAAAGTCAGGAATTTCAGCCCAGCGTTGCCAAAAAATACATTGACCAGAAATTTGTATTACAGGTGAGTGATTGCCTGTGAAATGTTATATGACTTCTCATCCTAGTATAAATCAAATGAAGCCATTATTGCCAGTAAAACAGCCCTGATACAGCTCTCTGAAATAGTTTATTCTCATTGGTCAGTTGTGGCAATTTGCTGTCAAATAGTTTAGAATAATTGCCACTAAACTGTACATTTTACTGTTTTCACTGATAACCAGTTCCCTAAAGTGCTGTTACCGATCTAGCGCTCTTCTCACATAATTCATTTTAAATCTCACATAATTAATTTTTTGTTTTATTTTGACGATACACATTGCTTATGACGAAGATAATGTAGTTAATAAAACTCTTCTTAATTTCTAGCTCTTGGAGCTGTTTGATAGCGAGGATCCGCGGGAGAGGGATTGCCTGAAGACAGTTCTGCACAGAATCTATGGCAAGTTCCTCGGCCTCAGGGCCTTCATCCGCAAACAGATCAACAACATTTTTCTTTGGTAAGTAACTGTCAACCTTTTACATTTCGTATATACAAGATAAAATATTACGGTATGCTGACATAGCTTTTTTTCCTCCTGTCCTGCTCTGACAGTTTTGTATATGAGACCGAACGCTTCAATGGTGTAGCTGAACTGCTGGAGATTTTGGGAAGGTATGTCATATTTTAGAACCTATTAATTGGTTGGAAGAGATGTGGAGAAATTGAAACTAAGAAACGGAAAGTTTGGGAAGACAATGAAGGGGCGACCAAAAAAGGTCACATTTCCTGTTTTATCTTACTCCACCCTGTCCTAAGCCTTGAGGCCCCGATATGTACTTTTAGCGAACATCCCGATGCTGCCCACACTGCTGAGAGCGGCGATTAGATGAATATGTAAATATGTGCTGCACGCTTTCCTCTCAATAACAAAATAATCGTGCGACAAACTGAAAAAACAGCATGCTTTTTTTTTTTTTTTAAAGTATAAGAATCTGATCATAGCACCATGGATATGTTTGCATATCGGCAATTCGGCACTCTAAAATCACATCATGTTTATTTATATAGCACTTATACAATAGATTGCTTAAAAGTAAGCAGCTTTACTGTATTAAAAATGAAAACCAGTGTCTCATTTCATCAAAATTACAACATTTTCTACTATAAACTGGCTTTCCAGTGTGTTCATGTTTTCACTCGCGGACATCTGACCTCGACGGACTGAACAGCAGAAATAAACCAGAGAAGATTTCCACGTCAAAGAACTTTTCCGGAAAAATCGCTTTCGTAAGCTGTTTCGAACTCCCTGATTTTGTTCGAAATGACATCACACCAGTTTTTTCTTTGATTTCGCTTGAAGTATATCGGGGCCTTTAGGTGTCATTTAGATGTCTCAGTCTCCTGCATATTATCAGTTTTTGTCATGGTTATCAATGTCAGATCAGCGGTGAAGCCTCATACGTCTCTGGTTTACAGCATCATCAATGGTTTTGCGCTTCCTCTCAAAGCTGAACACAAACAGTTCCTTGTGAAAGTGCTGCTGCCTTTGCACACTGTGAGGAGCTTGTCTCTCTTCCATGCCCAGGTACATACACTCAACTGTTTGTTATATCTACACGTCTGTGCTTGCTTACATGCATTTCAAGGATAGAAGAAACCAAATCCTTGTTGTCATGCTTGTTTATGGCACACTTTATGAATCTAAACATTTCAAATGCATTTTTTTTGATCTGATGTCACCTTTTTTTGTAGCTGGCCTATTGTATTGTACAGTTCCTAGAGAAAGATCCCACGTTAACAGAACCTGTAAGTGTTCCTTGTAACTATTATCTTCCTCATTCTTCATCAAGTCCCATCTTGTTTCGTCTTGTTCCTAGGATTTTCACTAGTTTGCCTCTGATTGTTTTTTTTTTGTTTTCAGGTGATCAGAGGCTTGTTGAAATTTTGGCCAAAAACCTGCAGTCAAAAAGAGGTAATGTCTTCGTTTTATGAAATGCCTACCTGCAAACCATTATTCCAAAGTCCATTTTTTGTAACTTGCTCATAAAAGGAAATTAATTGTTGAACCAAACCATAATTTAAAAAGTCTTAGAAAGTGAAGATATGATTTCTTCCACTATTGTTTTCATGCATTATTTAAGAGAAATGCTTTTCTTAAACATTTATGTAACATTGACTGCATTGTTTTTTTTTTTTTTTTTTTTTGTAGGTTATGTTTCTTGGAGAGTTGGAGGAGATTCTAGATGTGATTGAGCCCACTCAGTTTGTTAAGATCCAGGATCCACTCTTCAAACAGATTGCTAGATGTGTGTCCAGCCCCCATTTTCAGGTAAACACACTCCACCATAAATCCTCCTCACAAACCTTGTGATATCATGTAAAAGATAGAAACTTAAACATGTAGATGTTCAAAAGCAATTTCCCAGAGAACTTTATTTACTTAAATGTTTAGTGAACTTGAGTGGCACATTTGAGTGCAAGTGAATGCTTCAGGTTCTCTAGTCTAAAACCCCTGTGTAATAAATTGCTGATATTAAAATATTTTAAACATTTTAAAATGGAGGTTGTATATTGTTTCAGGTGGCAGAGCGAGCCTTGTACTACTGGAACAATGAGTACATCATGAGTCTGATTGAGGAAAACTCTAGCGTCATCCTGCCTATCATGTTCGCTAGTCTCTACAGGATCTCCAAAGAGCATTGGAACCCGTGAGTTTCACATGTCATAGAACACTTTATGGATAAAAGTATTGGGACATTCTAAAAGGATTAGTTCACTTTCAAATAAACTTTTCCTGATAATTTACTCACCCCCATGTCATCCAAGATGTCTTTCTTTCTTCAGTCGAAAAGAAATTAAGATTTTTGATGAAAACATTCCAGGATTTTTCTCCATATAGTGGACTTCAGTGGAGCCCAAACGGTTGAAGGTCAAAATTACAGTTTCATTGCAGCTTCAAAGTGTTCTACATGATCCCAGATGAGGAACAAGGGTCTTTTCTAGAGAAACCAAAGCTCAATTTCTTAAAAAAATATAAATAAATTGTATAAGTTTTAACAATAAATGCTCATCTTGAACTAGCTCTCTTCTTCTTCCTCTCTATTTGAATTGTGTGTATTACTATTTGAAAAGTGTATTACTGCCCTCCACAGGTCAAAGTTTGAACTAATTGTTATATACTTGCACTAGAATATTGTATATGACAATTTAGTTCAAACTTTGGCCTGTGGAGGGCAGTAATACACTTAGCAGCATTTACACTGCTGGAATTCAAATGGAGAAGAAGAAGAGAGCTAGTTCAAGATGAGCATTTATGGTTAAAATGTATGGTTTCTCCAGATAAGCCCCTTATTTCTCGTCTGGGATCGCTGTAAACTGTAATTTTGACCTTCAACCGTTTGGGCTCCATTGAAGTCCACTATAAGGAGAATAATCCTGGAATGTTTTCATCAAAAACCTTAATTTCTTTTCGACTGAAGAAAGAAAGACATGAACATCTTGGATGACATGGGGGTGAGTAAATTATCAGGAAATTTTAATTAGAAAGTGAACCAATCCTTTAATTCCTGAATTCAGGTGTTTCAATTTGACCCACTGCCACAAGTCTATAAAATTAAGCACCTAGCCATGCAGACTACATTTACAAAGAGCTCAGCGTATTTAAGTTTGGACTGTTATAGGATGCCACCTTTGAAATAAGTCATTCGTGAAATTTAATCTCTGCTAGATATACCACAGTCATCTGTAAGTGGTATTATTGAGAAGTGGAAGTGTTTAGTAACAGCAGTCCACGTAAAGTCACAGAGCTTGGTCACCGAGTGCTGAGGCACATGGTGTGTAAAAGTCCGCAATGCTTTGCTGATTCCATAGCTGAAGAGTTCCAAACTTCCACTGGCATTAATATCAGCACAAAAACTGTGGAGGGAGTTTCATGGAATGGGTTTCTATGGCTGCATGCAAGCCTCGCCTCACCAAGTACAATTGGCAAGCGTCGGATGGAGTGGGGTAAAGCATGCCGCCACTGGACTCTGGAGCAGTGGAGTGATGAATTGTTCTTCTCTGTTTGGCAGTCAGATGGGCAAGTCTGGGTTTGGCAGATGCCAGGAAAACGTTACCTGCCTAATTGCATTGTGCCAACTGTAAAGTTTGGTGGAGGAGGGATAATGGTATGAGGCTGTTTTTCAGGGGTTTACAATGCCCCAGTGCACAATCAAGGTCCATAAAGACATGGTTGGAAGAGTTTGGTGTGTAAGAACTTGACTGCATATAGCCACATATAGCCTTGACCTCAACCCTATCGAACACCTTTGGGATTTGTCTGGCTATCACCAGATCAAGCTCAATTTAAAATTGAACATTGGTCTGGGGAGTCTGTATGTATTTTCTACTGCACAAGAGGCGTGATCAACGAGCATTATTCACGCAATTGGATAGTCCTTCAACCAATCAGATCAATGATCCGGGTGACATATTTTGCAGAGCGACGCGAAAACTCCAGACAGGTTTAGTTTGTATTGGTTTGTAGCATTGATCAGCGGTTTGCAGAAACAGCAATGGCATCGAGCGATTTTTGCAGGTTGTGCAATAAAAAAAAAAAGAAACATGAAAGTGAGTGGTATTTACACCCACTCGAGCGATTTGTTTGCTAAACTAAAGAAGTCATTCAGCATTGTTGAGAGGTTAAAAGGAATTGGATTGACGGTCGTGCTTGCCGTCGCTTCTCTATCGTCATCGTGTTATACCCGCCAATAGCGAGCAAGGTGGATAAGCCAGTCTGTGATTGGTTCCCGCAAAAGTGTAACAGAAGCAGTAGAAATGAATGTACGGGTTTCCAGACTGAGTTGCCGGGCGAAATCAAATCGCCGGCAGATCAGGCTGGGTTTACCCAATCTACTTTGGGATGAACTGGAAAGGAGATTGTGAGCCAGGACTTCTCGTCCAACATCAATGCCTGACCTCACAAATGCTTTACTGCAGAGGTCTTCAGACCTGGTCCTGGGGGCCCACTGTCCTCCAGAGTTTAGCTTTAATCCCAGTCAAAAAAACCTGAAGAAGATAATCAAGCTCTTCAGTATCGCTTGAAAATACACATGCAGGTTGTGCTGAAGCAGGATAGAATCTCTGCAGGACACTGGGTCTCTAGGATCAGGGTTGAGGACCTCTGCTGCTCTTCTGGATGAATAGGCAAAAATTCCCAAAAAATTGTTCTGTTGGTGTAATGGCCAGGTGTCCCAATACTTTTGTCCATATAATGTTTATATTAAAGTGTTAGTTCACCCAAAAATAAAATTTCGGTCATTAATTACTCACCCTCATTCCACACCTGTAAGACCTTTTGTTCATCTTCGGAACACAAGTTAAGATATTTTTGATGAAATCCGAGGGTATCTGAACCAAACATAGGCAGCAACCACATTGCACCTTTTGAGGTCCAGAAAGGTAGTTGAAAACATTGTTAAAATAGTCAACGTGACTACAGTGGTCAACCTTCATGTTTATGAAGTGACAAGAATACTTTTTGTGCAAAAATAATTATTTTATTCAACAATTTGAACCGTTGTCATATGTAGTTAACTTAGTGAACTCAGTGCAGGTTTCCTTGTTTACGTCCGAACACCGACACGGGACACTTGAGTAGCACGATGCATGAGTGTAACGTTGACGCAGGAGCTGGCCAATGATGAGTTAAAATTGTTGAATAAAGTCATTATTTTTGTTTTGTTTTTGCGCACAAAAATATTCTCGTCGCTTCATAACATTAAGTTGAACCACTGTAGTCACATTGACTATTTTAACAATGTTTTTACTACCTTTCTGGACCTCAAAAGGTGCAATGACATCGCTGCCTACGTGTGGTTCAGATACCCTCGGATTTAATCAAAAATACCATAATATGTGTTTCGAGGATGAACAAAGGTCTTTTGGGTGTGGAAAGACATGAGGGTGAGTAATTAATGACAGAAATTTCATTTTTGGGTGAACTAACCCTTTAAGATTTTAAAGGAACACAATATTTTTTTTTTTTTTTTTTTTTTTTTGTCTGCTTACTAAGGCTGCATTTATTTGATTACAGTGAAAACAATAATATTGTGAAATATTACAATATAAAATTACATTTAAAAGTTATTTATTCCTGTGATGACTATGATTTTCAGCAGTCATTACTCTAATCTTCAGTGTCACATGATCCTTAAGCATTTTAATGTTCTGATCAATTTAATGTGACCTTGCTTAAAATTAATTTCTAAAAAAAACGTACTCGCCCCCAAACTTTTGAATTGTGTGTATTATTAATTGCAGAGTAGAAACTTTAGACAAAGTGTTTTGATGCTCATGTCTGCTTTTTTCCACCATCAGGGCAATATCTGCTTTGATCTACAATGTCCTCAAAGCATTCATGGAGATGAACAGCGCTTTGTTTGATGAACTCGCCGCCAATTACAAATCAGACAGGCAAAGGCAAGAAACACAGTGTACAGTATTGTTTTAAACTCCTGCACTTTACAAAGCGGTTCAAATAAGCTCTTTCTTGCTCTCCTGTAGGGAAAGGAAGAAGGACAAGGAACGGGAGGATCTATGGAGGAAGCTGGAGGACCTGGAGCTCAGACGGGGCATCCAGAACAGCGACGGTGTCATTCCCACCTAACACGGACCTCGCCTCCAACCTTCTGTTTGACCCCAACCAATCCCTTTCTACTCTTCCACAGGGACCCCTCTTTGCTTTTCATGCTGCGTACTTTACCGCACACTCCCTCATTCATTTCCTCTCTTTCAACAGCACTGTAAATAATCCTCTCCTTCTTTCCTGTATCATACTACTACACTGAAAGGAAGAAGAAAAAAAAGAAAATTTGAAGAGAGACTTAATGTGCACTCCTTGTTGTAAAAAAAAAATATGGTAAAATGATAATCAACTATGGTCAAAGGATATATTTTAAAAAAAACCTTTCAGTTCAGAAGTTGTTCAGTGTCTCCATGTCGATATTGTTCTCCAAGGAAGTGCCCTGGGACTTTAGGGTCTGTGCTCACCCTGCGATTAAAGGATCCCATTGCCACCACAATTTTTTTATTTATTTTTTTTTAATGAAGAGAGACTTTTCCATCTAGACATAATTTGACTCCCCTGACTCAGGGGACACAAACCAGAAACCCATGACGTGAATCTAAGGAAAACAGAAGTGGGGAGAAAAAAAAAAAAAAACATTAAACATCCTCTCTGTGGTGTGCATTTTTTTTTTTTTCTTTTACAGGATGATCAGCCTGGTCCTTTACTGTACATTATGGACAGGTGCTTTTCGCTGACCAGGAAGCTTAACGTCCAAGATGGGCCGCAGTCGGCTACGGTGGTTACCTGTGCTCAATAAAGAGGACAAACCTCTCCGAGGACCTTTATTTTTTTAACTTGTGAACCAGGTAATGATCTGGTCATAGTTTCATGCTGTCTGCTGTGGAGACTCTTGGGAATTCCCATGTGGAAATTCAGTAGTAACCAAGAGTATGTCAAGCTCAGTTTCTCCGACACTAGTAAGGACTTGTGGAATTTCGGTGGCACACAGTGTTCAGAGCTCATCCAGTGTTTTTAAAACCGTTAAGTGACATATATTTTTCGTAAAGAATATTCTGGACATTCTTCTCATGTTCCACCCAGATTACCACTGCTCGTCTCCATTAGTTTTCGATTTCAGAGGTGGTTGGATGTCGTCTACATGACCGAGAAGAGGTTTTTCTTTCTGTTCATGGAGTGTTTGAAATGAAATCCTGCTTATATTGGGGTTTTTAGGGCCTATGTAGGTAAACTCTGATCTGGTAGGTCATAATCTCTCTTCTGAAATACCAGCCACCAGGGCAGGCTAGAACTAAACAGCACTTCGAGTTAGATCATTAGTTGTTCTCATGGGACTTCAGCCCCCTTTCTTTTCTTCTTTTATTTGAAGTCCCAACAATCGTGGTTGTGGATTTTACATGTGAGGAGGATGTATTTTATTATATTTTATTTTTTTTGGCTTAATCACGTGTCTCTCTTTCTCTCTTCCTTGTTTTAACTCTCCCAAGCTCATTGTGTTTTATGATGGCCCAAGTTTGATATGTATAAAAAATTCAAAAGAAAGGGTTTGATGAATAGAATAAATCTAATTATTTTAAAAAAGAAAGAGATATTAAATAAACCTGTTTTTTTGTGATAAATTGTTTGCTTGCTTTTTTTTTTTTCCATGTGTGCTTTTTTTTTTTTTTTTTTTTTTTTTTTGAAAGTTTCTTTCTAAGATATTTTTTTTGAATTTGTAGTTCTATATTTGCAGATCGAAAATAATCTGATTGACCAATTAGCCTTGGTGTTTCATTGCATTAATTATATTTTTAGTGTAGACAAAAATAGATTTTATGATCTCGGTTCTGAGAAAATAAGGATGAAGTGTATTGAGTAAATCTAGTAAGGGCTTAAATGTGCCATTTTAATCCAGTTTGTGGGTCGATCAATTTACCTTAAAACACATTCCACTCCAGAAAATTCATTTCATGTAAAACATAGTTTGGTATTTTAGTGCAATCAGTTGTCAGATTGGTCTGATGTGATGGACCCTGATATAATGTTGGTTAAGAGAGCAGCCGTATAGTGATTATTTTCACCAACAGAGGGGGCTGCAAGCTACATTAATTAGTTGGTCTCGCGCCTCTTCTCCAGCCATGACGAACTTTACCTTGACGAGAGAGGAGTCCTCAATTATCAAACCAAACGAGACCCCGTAATTTCTTTCAAGGTAGTCGCATACTAAATATTCATGATAAAGTAAAGTAATACTGTTTGTATGTACTTTATGAAACAGTGCCTAAACAGGGGTAGTTTTGAACAATTTTTTATACGTTCTCGAAAGTTCCGCCGTCAAAACCTTTCCAGACACACCTTGATTACGTATGATGTCGGTGAAAGTACTCCCCGATATGAAAAAAAATATATATATAATAATTATATGAAAACTAAATTGTTACACTTGCAACAATCATATTAAGGAAAAGGCATGTGGTTTGTGCTCAAATGAGCCTAAATATCCACAAAAACCCTGACCAGACACACCTGCCTGTAATTAGGCCTAAAGTTTGCATGAAACGGAAGTCTTTTCTTCAATATTATGACGTATATCAGACACCAATGGCTTCTTGAACAAGAAAAAATGGGGAGATCCAGTGTTGTGCTGAATTTCAACTCCCTGCCAAATTACCTCATTGAACCCACTACCTGATTGCCTAATCCAGGGGTGTCAAACTCATTTTAGGTTGAGGGCCGATTGGGAAAAAATAGCCGCTTTTCCACTGTCGGGCCTTTACGGGCCAGTGCGAGCCAGGGCTAACGGCGTGCCGTGCTGGGCCTATGGCCACAGACCTTAGGCACCGAGGCCAAAATCAAGTTGCGTTTCCACTGTCGGTCCGTTAGCTCCGCAGCGCTGATCAAAAAACCGCCCTTAAACACACCTCCCTTGATCAAACGTCACACAACCAACCCACTTCAGCGTGTAGACCATCACCTGACTACGATTAGCTCCGCCTTTCACCTCGACCGTGCCTCAAGCTCCAGCTGGCCCGCTTTGGACCAAGGTTTTCGGCGGGCCGAAAAACCCGTGCCTTTGGCACCGAGGAAGCACCGAAAAGGCACGATCAAGCCCCGGAAGTGACAGTGGAAACGCGACCGGCCCTGGCACGCACTAGCACGCCCGACTTTGGCCCGGCAGTGGAAACGCGGCTAATGTAACCATGTGCGGGCCGAATTACCTTTTTTAAACCTTATCATAACAATCACTGTATAAAAAACACAAACAAACAAACCTTTTTTAACAGAACAGTGTGTTTTACTATTTTTCTTACCAACTAATTTGTAGTTTGTATGGTTAATATTAATGTAGGCTAATAAATGTCAGGATGATTCCAGTTTTTACAAGCAAATTGGCCTATTCCCATACTGGTTGGTGATTTTTTTTTTTTTTTTTTCTTTAAGCAAATTAGTTTTTTGTTTATTTGCTCTATAACAGACAAACTGGCCTTAAACAAAAAATACTAATAGCCATTTGAAATTAGAGGTAAGCACTACATTTTTATCATGATGCAAACAAAGGTGCTACACATATGTAGCATGAGTTATTTTTTATTTAAAATTAGATTTCAAGATTTAAAGCAAAAACACAATGGTCTTTTGTTTTGTGAAATTATGCTATAATTATGCTATAAGACACCTGCACAAAACCAAAACAGCAGACAGACTGAATGAAAATGCAAATTCACTCTGTTAGTAGGTGGCGCTTATGGAACAGCAGCAATATAGTGTTTCCTTGTTTACAGCTGTATACAAAGCAGCGCTGCGCTAATAAACACTACTTTATACGTAGGTAAAAGGACAAGAAAATGCCATCGAAACTATTCTGAAGACAATTCCCTTCATAGATACATTCATATTAACCCCATACCCCATTTCAATATTTATATTTTTCTTCCTATATTTCTCGAACAGTGAGCCTTCTGTGCATGGTAGAGTTTTTGCTCTGCTGGCGCGTCTGTGTTTTCCTCTGTGCGTCCATATTCAGCGTGCCCCGTCTGGCCTGTTTTAACATCCTGTTTACAGACTTCATATTTGTAATACCGCCTGTGCAGAAATAAGAGCCAAAAAGCAAAATGCTTTACATTGAGAAACATGGACAGGGGCGAACAAACAACCTGGGTGTGCATGAGGTAGGCTCTGGAACCTGCGGCTACATGGACTGCCAGATACGACCAAAGAGAATGTGCGAGAGGAGGTTATCTGTGGGTGTCCCAAGAAGTGTTAGCCTACTACATGAAGCAACGAAACTACCAGATGCTATAGATGTTGCTCACTGATAATGTGAACATGATAATGAGACGAGGACCCGCGCAACAATCATTTGTTTCACTGCCAGTAGATTCAGAGATGCAGAGATGTTTAAAGAATTAGTCCACTTTCAAATAAAATTTTCCTGATAATTTACTCACCCTCATGTCATCCAAGATGTTCATGTCTTTCTTTCGTCAGTCGAAAAGAAATTAAGGATTTTGATGAAAACATTCCAGGATTATTCTACTTATAGTGGACTTCAATGGCCTCCAAACTGAGGTCAAAATTACAGTTTCAGAGCCGCTTCAAAGGGCTTTAAATGATACCATATGAGGAAAAAGGGTCTTATCTAGCAAAACGATCGGTCATTTTCTAAAAAAAAAAATACAACTGTATATGCTTTATAAACACAAATTATCACCTTGCACGTGCTTCCGCTTTCCGTATTCTTCAAAACGCTTACGCTGTATGTTCTACACCTTCCCTATTCTACTTACGGAACGAACGCGGCGCCAGTCCGTAAGTAGAATAGGGAAGGCAATATAGGAGTCAATTTGTGAGTGGTGTTGACTGGGAAAAAAATCTAGCTTCTGCCCAATCGCTATGTCTTAACAAACAAGATCAAAGAAGTATCTTTCAAACTCCTTCACAAAATATACCCTGCTAAACATTATTTAACAAAGTAAAAGTTTATTTTAATGGCTACATTTCATATTCATAAAAGTACATTTTCAGGAAAAAAAAACATGTTTTATAGTAGGCCTATTTAAAAAGCATTGTGCATTGCATTGCATTAAAAAGCAAAGTGAAGCATTAAATTAGGTCAGTATTTCCCCCGAGGAAACATTCAGCTATTCGAATTTAAAAGTATTCTTATAATATTGTTTATACCTCCCCCTCGCAGTTAAAATTATGTTGTAATTGTATTGTTTGTTTTGATTTTTAAAAAAAAAAAAATAATGAAAAAAAGAAAAAAAATGTAGGATGGGACTTGATTTTGTCCCTCGGGAATTCATTGGATGGTTGTGGTTTGCTATTCCTGTGATGTCATGCTGAGTGACAGGTTGTCCCGCCCTCGCACCAGTAAACACGTCATCGAAGAAGAGAAAAGATGTCGCTGCAAGAGGGAGGAGTTATTTTGATCAAAGGTTATGAGAGCATATTAATTTTAATAAAATAATGCTGTGCACAGATAAATCATTTAAAATAAATACTGCATTATTCTATAAAAATAAGAATAGTCAACTTTGATTTCACGGTGACTTTAAAGCAGCTCTGACAGGACAGTGGACCAGTATTCTGATTAAAACTGGATTAAATTGTGAGTACTTTCATTAATGAATATTCAAAGACAATTTAAAAAGTTTTATCACAATCTTTAATCACTCTGTGTATATTTACAACAAATTTTTAGTTTTGGCAAAGAAAGCTGTCACATTTCTTAAGTATATAATCCAATACATGAAATTTAAAGAAAAAAAACAAACTTATTAAAAATATTAAATATAATTTTACAGTTGAGTTCAAGACTGAGTTCAAGTTATAGCTCTTTCAACCAGTGACTGAAAACTGGTCTTCTCATTAGCATTACAGTATATAAATGATTGCATAGTACAATGCAAGGCACAGTGTCGTAAGTGCACTTAAACTGAGTGAAGAAACAATCTCTATGCTACATTAAAGGCAAGTGAATGAGGCTCATTCTTCCTCCTCTCTGTGGAGCAGGCTTGATTCCTCAGCCCGAGGAAGGTCGCTAGCACCTTGCGGGGCTCTGGAAAGAAGTCCCTGAGGTCAAACTAAGGAACGACTGATGTGAAGAGCAATCACAAGAAATCAGTACCAGTTCTGGTGTCCAAAAACATGGTCGTCTGAGAACTACAAATTTTTGGTAAGTGAAGTGATAATATGGAGACTTGAACTGCAAGTTTACAGTTCAATGCTTTGGCAGATGGTTGATATACCCTACCAAAAATATAGGGGTGTGACGAGATCTCGTTAGGATGATTAGGAAAGAATATGCCACCGCTACGTTTACATTACGCCTCCACTGTCGTTTTGCTTTGTATTTAAATAAAAAACATTTAATTCAGTTGGATAACGGTCGCCGCCGCTCCATATTTACAGAGTACGCGCGATCGCTGAAAGTGAAAGTAAACGCGAGCGCGCATTCAAACGCGATTTCAATACCCCGCATTTTGAAAGCGGCTCCCTGATTAATGCAAATATCTCTCAATATGAAAGCTATTTTAGGCTGGGCAGTGTAGTTGTTGTGTAGCTCTGTATCAAAGAAAAATTTGCACTTTGAATATTGAGAGAGTGCGATTATGGTTGCACTTATTGTAAAGTGTTACAATAAAAATGAATAACAGTTTTCTCTTAATCTTATTAAGCACAAACAATAAGGTTTCATTTGTTAACATTAGTTAATGCACTGTGAACTATCATGAACTAACAATGAATGACTATTTTTATTAACTAACATAAACAAAGATTAATAAATACTGTGGCAAATGTATTGCTCATTGTTAGTTGATATTGGTTAATACATTAATGTTAATAAATGAGCCCTTATTGTAAAGTGTTACCATTTTTATTCATACTGTTTTTATTTCTATGATCAGTTTGTGGAAAGGAGTTCAGTTAGGAGGTCAAAAGTTGTAGAAGCTCATAAATCATGTACAGTAATGTCTGAAGAGACTGAAATCATACAGAAGAGAAGTCAGTCAGTTGAGTTAGTGGCAAAACCTTTTACAGTACTTGAGTATTGTTGTCTTTTACTGATAATTCATACTCAGAAAGTAAAACTGAAATGACATTCATTACAAGATGATTAGTTAAAACATTTCAAATACACCTGCAGAATATTTTATCTAGTCATGTATTTCGCCATTGAGGATTTCTTAAAAATAGTGTGTAAAAATCTTGTCTCGTCTCGTCTCGTCTCGTGAACTCAATCTCGAGTCTCGTCTCGTCTCGTGAGATACCCGTCTCGTCACACCCCTACTAAAATTGTTATGTCATGTGTCCAAAACAAAAAGGTAAGGGCTACACATATTGTCCATATTATTTGACACTTGTACCAAAATACAGTAGGGAACGTCCTCATTTTGAAAAGGCCAAATAAGGAGGGACTGCACTTTTACAGCATGACCACACTACATGCATTCGAAAAAAAGAAAAAAAAAGTCTGAAGTACAAAGCCATTTGTGTTTGAGCTGATCTATAAAGGGGAAAATAAGGGGGCGGTTTTAGCCAGAGGAAAAACTGAACAGTTAGACAGTGTACAAGCCTGGTTCTTAGTAAACACACCAGTACTTCAGCTGAAATAGGGAGTGATAGGTTGAGTGTTTTTTTTTTTTGCACAGTTGTAGGATCATATGGAGTACTATAAATGCCACTTAAAAATAAAATAATAATAGTGATAAATATTAAAAAATATACAAATTTAAATGATAATATAAAAAGGAAAGTCAACCTTTTAAGATTTACAAATAAGTAAACTATTGACATTTAATTCATGATTAAAATGTTAAATTTAACTAAAATAATATATCAATTACTATTAAAATGCATTTTACAAAACAACAACTGGCAAATGAATAAGAAATTTGTACATGCTTTAAAAAAGTATAATTTAAAAGTTATTACATTTAACTAATTTGTTCATTTAATATTTATATTTTAATTTTGGAATTAGTACATTGGTGATTAGTTATTTTTATTTTTAAGTGGCACTAAAGTCCTCCATCGGCTCATTTTTAATAAGGACAATGAGAGCATTTTTTAAAATGTGTATAGGCAGAGTAATTTGTCTTCTGTATTTTAACTGTAGTTTACATTTCAAAAATCATAATGTAAATGCGTATGGAAAATAGAATAATTACAGCACCATTATATGGCATCATTGTTCTACACCTACATTGTATAAAGATTAAGGTCTGATGGCTCACAAAAACGTGACTAAGTACACTTAAGGGCAAATCGGTTTTAAAAACCCAAGGAAATATGAATAATTCATGGGCTAATGTTATCACAATATACATTTTCCCTTTATCCTGTCACTGATAGACTTCAGTCTCCACATAGTGTGCTTGATTGTCATTGTATTATTATTTGTGTCTTTGGATGTGTAGGTATGCGACGGTTTATCAGTGATTTTTACTAATTGTTAGTTGCTAATTTTGAATGACCCAATGATTTGTGGTAAAGATGCACTTCTTACACATGCTCTCTCTCTTCTTCCTTCTGCTCTACCTCTATTGATGAGTTGGCCATCCTCCAGAGAATTTCCCTTATTAACTAGCTCAAACTGCTGAAGCATTGACTCCAGAAAGAGCACATATTGATCTGAGGTGACTGAGAAAAACCAGCTTGCATGGAGGAATGGATTTTCATTATTTCATAAGCCTCGAGAAACCATATAATATAGTCGGTTTAAAAAAAATCCACTGGCCTAGAGCTGAATCTAAAACGTTTGTTTGATTGGAGATTGGCGACGTCGCGCCTTGTCGGTTCAAGTAACCGCAGCCCAGTCTGAAACTTCTTTGGCTTTAGTAGTGAATCCTGAAAGGCAACGTGGGGAGAAATTAAGGCACTTGTTTTGGAAGCTCTCCACAAGACACACAAACCGAGGGAAAGACCACTCATTGTCCTGAGGGACAACGGGCGGATGGAGAAAGGAAGGATGTACAGCAGACTGGAGGCGGTTTAGGGTCTGTTACGCTGCCCGAAGCTTTGGAGGAGTGTGGGTTTTCACAGTTGGAGACGTTTTATCCTCACACGATAGCACAACAGCTGCTGCAGGCCGTGCATCCCCGTTTTTGTTTCTTAGGGCTGAAGATTGTCAGGATGGCCTCATCAAACACTGTCTTTAGTCCCTTCTGAGTCAGTGCCGAACACTCCAAATAGCACTGGGCTCCAATCTGTGGACAACAATATATAATATTAAGACTCAGCTTTAGGCTAAAGCATAGTTCACTGGAGTACTGTCATCATTTACTCACCATCATGTTGTTCCAAACCTATATGACTATTTTTTTTCCATAGAACACAAAAGGAAAAGTTTAGCAGAATGTCAGAGCTGCTCTTTTACATATAATGAAAATGGAGTGCAGTGACCAGGATCAATCAAGCTCCTAAAATTATCATCAAAAGTGGTCCTTATGACTTCTCAAAGTAGTCATTTTATAATCCTTAAATGTAACTTTATATTCATTAAAAAATTTGCCTCGAAAATGTGGTCACCATTCACTCTCACTGAATGGAAAAAAAAACAGCTCAAACATTCTGTTAAGCATCTTTTTTTTGTGTGTTCCACATGAGAAAGAAAGTCATACAGGCTTGGAATGACATGAGGGTGAGACAGGATATACATTTTTGCGTGAACTAATCCTTTCAGTGCTTTGCCACACAGTGGTAATAGTTCATGAATCATGCTTTCTGCTTTTTGAAAGCTGGACAGATCAAGAACAAATGACAACTAAAGCCGAGTTTAGACTGCACGATTTTCAAAATAGTCGGGTCACTGTTCTTTTCACACTGCATGACTATCTTGGTCAGCATTCAGTCGCTGCTGTGTTCAAACTGCACGACGGATCGGCGACAGAAGGTTTCAAACTGCATGACTTTACAATAGGAAGAATCGCCGACAACTCTGTCTGGCACGCAAACTACGTTTCACAACCAAACACATGTGAAATGTGACAAGGAAACAATGCGATATCACGCATACAAGACCGGAGTTCTCACGTGAGACTGGGATTATTATTAAAAATGGTAGCCCGCAAGAAGCTTGCAGTACGAATTGCCTGTGCGCTGATTTGCAACGAAAACAAGAAAAAGAAAAGAAGAACATGGACGCTTGGCATGCTTGCTGATATTGTGGTCTATAACTCCTCCCCGAACTCCCCGCTGCTCTGTATCTTGCTCTCTCATTGGCTGTTGGTCATCGCCGATGTAGTTTTCAATCCGAACACTTTTCACACAGCAGGATTTTGAATCGCTGACAGGTCCAGATATTTAGCATGCCAAATATCTCACAGGCGTCGGCTACTCGTCTGCGATTCTCTCAGATCGCGTCTTTGCTCATTCACACTGCGTGATTGTCACTCGCGTGAATGAGCACCGATTTGCCTGTGATTTCAGGCATTTGTCGGCGAGCCAAAATTGGGGCTAAAATTGTGCAGTCTGAACTCGGCTTAAGCCAAACCAGCAAAAGTGAAAGTCCCATCACCTCTCTGGCTAGTTTAAGGCCTTGCTCATAGGTCAGTGGCTTCTCCTTCATCTGGAGCAGACGTGCCAGTGTCTTTGGGTCATCTCGCAAATCAATCTGAATGAAATGGAACAAAAGTTCAATAAATAAATTGCAGACCGGTGGTGGGTTTTTTCCAAAATAAATAAATAAAAATTCAAGAATGTTCACTACAGGGATCTTTTTCTGGGATCTTTTTCAAGCTCTCCAGCAGTCCATAAATATTCAGATTTTTTTTTTTTTTTGATCTGATAAACTAATCTCAATATTTGATCTAATAATAAAAAATAAACAACAACATTAATAACAATAATTATTATTACAATTATTAATAATATCAATAGTTGATCTGATCATATAAATACAACATCAACAATAATTATTTTTAATAATATTTCAAATGTATTATTATTATTATTATTATTATTTGATCCAATAATAAAATATAAACAACAACAAAATTCTTATTCTTATTCTTATTCTTATTATTATTATCAATAATAATAATGATAATAATAAAACACATTACTGCCTGAATTAGAAACTCTTGCACCTGTGTTCCAATGAGGATGTAGGGCACGTGAGGCATGCAGGATTTGAGCTCAGGTACCCATTCCTCCTGAACATTGTGATAGGAAGCTGGATTCACGACGGAGAAGCAGATGAGAAAGACATCTGTGTTGGGGTAAGAGAGGGGCCGCAGCTGATTGTAATCCTCCTGTAAAAGATGCCAAAGATGAAATTGATGAGTGAAGTAAGACCTGCTTTAGACTCCGTTCATCTCATCAACTGAAATATGATTCAAAACATAATTTGGAAAAACAAAATATAAGATAAAAAGTTAAACACATTTTTTGTGTGTGTGTGTGTGTTTAACTGATAGACTTTGATTCAAAGACTGTTACCCTAAAGTGTGAGTGTTACTATTAAACATTTCTCTGGACCTATAGCTGTGGAAAGCACAGAACTGTAATGGCGAATATTCTTGATTAATTTCAAGTATTAAGATACATTAACACCCCACCAGAAGTGTTTCTTTTGAATATTATACTGGATAGCATTCAACATTATTATTCATTTTATCAGTGCCCATTATTACAATAATGCACTTTAAACTATATACAATTAATACTGTGCATCAGTGGGTGAAAAAGACTTGCCAATTAGATTCTTCCTTCAATGAGAGACTTTAGCTTGTTTGTCTTTTACATGTTTAAGAGGAAGCAAAGAATAAGTGTCAAATTTATACAGGTGCTGGTCATATAATTGGAATATCATCAAAAAGTTGATTTATTTCACTAATTCCATTCAAAAAGTGAAACTTGTATATTATATTCATTCATTACACACAGACTGATATATTTCAAATATTTATTTCTTTTAATTTTGATGATTATTACTGACAACTAAGGAAAATCCCAAATTCAGTATCTCAGAAAATTAGAATATTACTTAAGACCAATACAAAGAAAGGATTTTTAGAAATCTTGGTCAACTGAAAAGTATGAGCATGTACAGCACTCAATACTTAGTTGGGGCTCCTTTTGCCTGAATTACTGCAGCATTTGCGGCGTGGCATAGAGTTGATCAGTCTGTGGCACTGTTCAGGTGTTATGAGAGCCCAGGTTGCTCTGATCGTGGCCTTCTGCATTGTTGGTCTGGCATATCGCATCTTCCTCTTCACAATACCCCATAGATTTTCTATGGGGTTAAGGTCAGGCGAGTTTGCTAGCCAATTAAGAACAGGGATACCATGGTCCTTAAACCAGGTACTGGTAGCTTTGGCACTGTGTGCAGTTGCCAAGTCCTGTTGGAAAATTAAATCTGCATCTCCATAAAGTTGGTCAGCAGCAGGAAGCATGAAGTGCTCTAAAACTTCCTGGTATACAGCTGCGTTGACCTTGGACCTCAGAAAACACAGTGGACCAACACCAGCAGATGGCATGGCACTCCAAACCATCATTGACTGTGGAAACTTTACACTGGACCTCAAGCAACGTGGATTGTGTGCCTCTCCTCTCTTCCTCCAGACTCTGGGACCCTGATTTTCAAAGGAAATGCAAAATTTACTTTCATCAGAGAACATAACTTTGGACCACTCAGCAGCAGTCCAGTCCTTTTTGTCTTTAGCCCAGGCGAGACGCTTCTGATGCTGTCTGTTGTTCAAGAGTGGCCTGACACAAGGAATGCGACAGCTGAAACCCATGTCTTGCATACGTCTGTGCGTAGTGGTTCTTGAAGCACTGACTCCAGCTGCAGTCCACTCTTTGTGAATCTCCCCCACATTTTTGAATGGGTTTTGTTTCACAATCCTCTCCAGGGTGCGGTTATCCCTATTGCTTGTACACTTTTTTTCTACCACATCTTTTCCTTCCCTTCGCCTCTCTATTAATGTGCTTGGACACAGAGCTCTGTGAACAGCCAGCCTCCACAAAAATAACCTTTTGTGTCTTGCCCTCCTTGTGCAAGGTGTCAGTGGTCGTCTTTTGGACAACTGTCAAGTCAGCAGTCTTCCCCATGATTGTGTAGCCTACAGAACTAGACTGAGAGACCATTTAAAGGCCTTTGCAGGTGTTTTGAGTTAATTAGCTGATTAGAGTGTGGCACCAGGTGTCTTCAATATTGAACCTTTTCACAATATTCTAATTTTCTGAGATACTGAATTTGGGATTTTCCTTAGTTGTCAGTTATAATCATCAAAATTAAAAGAAATAAACATTTGAAATATATCGGTCTGTGTGTAATGAATGAATATAATTTACAAGTTTCACTTTTTGAATGGAATTAGTGTAATAAATCAACTTTTTGATGATATTCTAATTATATGACCAGCACCTGTATATACACCATTGAAAAAATGTTAAGACATTTATAATATTACACATTTTTTTTTAATTCAAATAAAAACTGTTCTATTTTAACTTTTTATTCATCAAAAAAAAAAAAAAAAAGAAAAAAAAAGAAAGAAAATAATCTATCACCATTTACATAAAAGTATTAAGTAACACAACATTGATAATATTAAGAAATGTTACTTGAGCAGAAAGCCAGCCTATTAGTATGATTTCTGAAGGATCATGTGACACTGAAGACTGGAGTAATGGCTGCTGAAAATTCAACTTCGCCATTACAGGAAATAAAAACTGTAATAATATTTCACAATACTACAGTTTTTATTGCATTTTTCCCCAAGTAAATGCAGCACTGGCAAGCATAAGAGACTTCTACAAAACAAAACAAAAAATCTTACCGACCACAAAGTTTTGAATAGGAGAGTAAATGAAAACCAGTCAAACTGTAATTTAATTTTATAGGTTTCATAAGCTTAAAAGTTAGTTTACCCAAAAATGAAAATTATCCCGTAACTAACTTACTCAAGGCATCCTAGGTGTGTATAACTTTCTTCTTATATTTAAAAATATATCCTAGCTCTTCCAAACTTCATAATGAGAGTGAATGGTAGTCGAGAAGAAAAAAAAAAGCACATTCATCCATCATAAAAGTAATCCGTAAGGTTCTTGGGAGTTTATAAAGGTCTTCTATCCATATTTATAACTTTACAAACTATAATCACTGGCTCCCAGTAACAGCTGTATGCGAGTCTAGTTCCGGAGGAAGAGTGACCTCTAACACGATGCATGACATATTGATGAATGCTGAAGCGCAGGGGATAGAGCAAAACAAAACACCGGTCATGAATTAGAAGTCTAAAATGAGAATTTTTAAAGAGAAATGTCAGAAGATTAAGAGAAGAGGAGCTTGAGTTTGTTGGCCAGCCCTATTTGTTTGAACTGCGAGAGCCTCACCTCTCACCTAAGCTTACGTCCTCCTCAGTCATATGTCAGGTCAGAGGTCACTCTTCTGCTGGAACTCGACTTGCGTACGGCCGTTACCAGAAGCCAGTGATTATAGTTTATAAAGTTCTAAATATTGATATTTTTCCTACAAAAATGCATTCCTTCACTTCAGAAGGCTTTTATTAACTGCCTGGAGCCATATGGATTATTCATCCTTTTTATGATGTATGCTTTTTTGGGCTTCAAAATCTTGAGTACCATTCACTCTCATTATAAAGCTTGGAAGATATTTTTAATATAACTGTTTTTGGCTGAAAGAAGAAAGTCTTATACACCTAGGATTGCCTGAGGTGAGTAAATTATGGATAATTTTCAGATTTTGGTGAACTAACTCTTTAAGTACAACCTGGCATGCATGTACCCCTGTTTGGGGATCACCGAACTAAACCACTGCATCATATCTGAGTATTTGACAATGGCCATTTAAAAGTCCATATTAAAAATGAGGACCCTGAATCACTAGCTGTAATGTTCTGGTAAAATACAAGTAACAAGTAGAGTATTAATATCTATGGCTTTATTCAGTCACGTATTATGAAATGCAAATGAACATAAATAATTTACATTAGGCTTTTAAAGTGTTAGCGCCGAATGACAACTCTGCACCAGTGCCAGCATCTTGTAAAAGTCTTTCTTCTTGAGTGCCATTGATCTTTTAGTCAGTGATCAATAGAAGAGAAGGGCCAGACTTCACACAAATGCTCCTCTGTATCAGTGAACTGCTTATAGGAGCAGATATGCTGAATTATATAACTTTCATTTATACAGCACTACATTAGTCAGTCTGTTCAATTCTGAAACACAGCAAATATTCATCATTACAGCTCATAGTGTGCTTGCCACAGCTATAGGTCCTAAGAAACATTTACATAATTATATCAAGCAGGGGTGCGTTTCCCAAAGCCATCATCGCAGGTTCCGTCGTTACCAATAGAATTCAGTGGAACTTGCGACCATAGTTGGCTAACGATGCTTTTGGGAAACGCACCCCTGAACAGTAATACTCACACTTTAGCTTTCTTTATTACTTCAGGCAAAAACAGGCAAAAAAAGTGACCCTCAGTGCTGTAACATTTGAGTTGTGTTGTGTTCTGTTTAGTTGTTCATGTCTAGAGTTTGTTTTGGATATGGGTTTTTCTGCTCGTTTGAGTTCTAAGCTTTGTTTTGTTAATTAGTCCTGTATTCCTCTGTTCTCCCCCGTTGGTTTCTATGGTTACTGATTGAGTTAGTTATGTTCAGGTGTGTCTAGTTAATTAGTTCCTTTGTTTGGACAGTGTATTTAAAGGAACACTCTACTTTTTTTTTGAAAATAGCCTCATTTTCCAACTCCCCTAGAGTTAAACAGTTAAGTTTTACTGTTTTCGAATCCATTCAGCTGATCTCTGGGTCTGGCGGTACCACTTTTAGTATAGCTTAGCATAGTTCATTGAATCTGATTAGACCGTTAGCATCTCGCTAAAAAAAATGACCAAAGAGTTTCGATATTTTTCCTATTTAAAAAGTTTGCACAGGGAGCGTGCCTTGCAACCATGGAGACATTTGTGAGAGGCGCTGTGTAATATCATTGCGCCTGCTGCACCCATGGTACGGCAGCAAAGTTCCTTGATTATTACGCCAGAAGAATATAGGAGTATAGGTCCTAGCCATATCGGCCTAGAAAATCGCATCTTTTCATTTTCCGTTGGTCTTAGTACACGATGTAACAGAAGAGTCAAGTTTTAAATAGGAAAAATATCAACTCTTTGGTCATTTTTTTTTTTTTTTTTTTTTTGAGCGAGATGCTATTGGTCTCATCAGATTCAATGAACTATGCTAAGCTATGCTAAAAGTGGTACTGCCAGACCCAGAGATCGGCTGAATGGATTCAAAAATGGTAAAACTCAACTGTTTAACTCTAGGGGAGTTGGAAAATTAGCCTTTTTTTTTTTTTTTTTTTTTTTTTTTTTTTTAAAGTGGAGTGTTCCTTTTAGCCCTGTGTTTAGGTCAGTTCACTTGTCAGTTCTGTTGCATATACCCGGTTGTTCTTTTCTGAGTTTTGTATTCTAAGTTCTCTGTTAAAATAAACTTCATACTGCTTGCGCTTAGATCCTACATCTCATCATTTGCTGCAACCACGTGTGACAAGTGCACTGTTTGTAAATATGTATATACTGTTATGCAAATTGGTACCCTATAGCACTTCATATTAGTCTACTGCCGTATCTGAGACATCTATTGTAAAATATGCACATATTGCTATTCTTTTTGTACACACTGCATGTTTTTGCATATAAAAGAATTCATTATTCATTATCCCTCATTATTTATTCAAATGTATGCTCAGTAAGAAACTCAGTACATCTTATTTAATGAATGCCGACCCCCTGTGCAATGTCAGCAAAAGTCTTTTTAATAGAATTTTCCTCTTAGGAATAATAGAATTCCTTTATAAGAGTAATCTTAACAAGCTGACAGTAATGATCAATCATGAAACCAGAATAATTGTGACTATTTTTATAATGATCAAAACTCAGTAACAACTATACACAAATGCCTCCATTTTTACTTTTGAATTGGTGGTGGTGTCATTTTCAGTTTCTGAAAACGTTTATTTAAAATTTTTTATACTAAAATGCTGAAAAAAAGAGATATATAATATAACAACCAAGCCAGTGTTGATAAAACTACATATAATGTTGCCCTGTCAAACTAACTGAAATAATTACTAAAATTACTAAAACTGAAATAAAAATAAAGTTGAAGCTAAAAAGTGTAATTAAGTTAAAGCTTAAAATAAATATTTAAAAATACAAAAACTAATAAAAATGACAAAAGCACAGTTAACAAAATTAATAAAACTAAACTAAAATTAAAAAATGTCAATTTAACTTTTGAATTAAAAAATTCAAAGTACTAATAAATACTACAATAGTATATAAAAACTAAAATAGTTGTCTGATGTACATAGAAAAAAAAAACTTAAGCTAATTTGAATGTTACTGTTACATGTGCCCTGGGTCCGTGTTCTGTTTTCTTCATATGGACTCCATTTCCCACAATTCCCCAGCTGGGCACTAATCACAATTTTATAACTGTTTCCCATCAGTGACTCTTTATAAGCTGCACTCAGACACACACTATGGGCTTAGTATTGTTTAGCCTTGTTTTCGACCTGGGGCCTGTTTCAATAAGGAAGTTCAACCAACTCTAAGTTAAAACTTGAACTCTGAGTTGACTTACCCTGAAATGGGAAACTCTGAGTTTTCATTTTCAGAAAAGCTGAATTGAGTTAGTTCAATCGACTCTGAGTAGGTTGACTCTGAGTTAAGCGTGTGCACCACGACTATGAAAAGCCATCATCAATGGAGCTCTGACATTACGATTCACCATGGCAACAGCACGTGACAAAAGGACGTCCGCATACTTCTGAGTCAATGCAAGTTTAATTCTTATCACTGTTAAAATATCAAAGGTGAAAACTGGTAGAATGGTAAGTTATTGAACTAATATTCGTTTTCATATCCCACATGCGAAAAAAAAAAGAGAAAAATAATTTAACAGGATGCAATAATAACAGAGGGTAAATTATTTTATCATTATTAAACACTCGTTAGGCAATTTACTTCCACTTTTAGAACATTTTCTTCATTTTTATTGAAAATAAATGCCTTTCTGATGAGAAAAGGGAGAATAGCGAGCTCAGTAGAAGGCGGATTCGAACCCAGTCATTCGCATCACAAGTTAATTCTCCCCACCTAACGCATTACCGTCTACACCAGTACAGCCACAAGAACGTTGGGTAATTTTAACCTGGTCTGACATTTGTGGGCGGAGCTACTTTAAATTTGCACTTAGTAATAGACACTCCGAATAATATTGTTTTCCGTTTGCAAGATTATTTTCATTACCACACTGGCAGATATTGATAATTTTACTAAATGCTCTTAATTTAGATCCCCCCAGGAAATGAGACTAAATATCTTATATCATTTTCTTATATGCAAAATCCATCTTGATTTAAGAATTTTTAGATATTTGTACTTGAAATAGGACAAAAAATACTCTGTACGAAAAGCATTTTTGCAGCATGAACGAATGAATGAACTATTTAAACATCACTAGCACTTTAAAAAGGGGAGGAGACCGATAGAAACTCTGGGTTTACTGAAGAAAACCTGCTCCTGACCAGGTTAGGTTCACAGAGTAAGTTACCATGGTAACTGACTCTGAGTATAAGTTACACCTCTTTCAGAAACAGGCTTGACTTAACCTGCTTTCTCGGGTTTGACATACCTCCCATTCTGAAATGGAAAACCCAGAGATTCCCTCATTTCAGGGTTAACATACTCAGAGTTTTCACTTAACCTCCTTTCTGAAATGGGCCCCAGGTCTCAGTGTTCCTTGTTTCTTGCCTGTGTTTTTGACCCTGGACTGTTTCTTTGTTTGATGATCGTTTGCTGCTTGCCTTGACCATAGCCTGTGTATTGGACTACTCTTTTGCCTTGCCTTCCTGTTCCTGTTGTTGGTGTTTGACCTACTGCCTGTATGACTACGCTTTTATGAATAAAGCCTGCACTTGGATCTCCAACTCTGTTGCCCCGTCCTGTACATTATAGTTACACAGGCACTGGATAGAATGAGTGGGAGAGAGTCATCGTATGAACAAGTTCTTTGTTTATGTTCAGACATTGTAATCTGTAGCATTAAATATTCCAGGATTAAAACTTGTATTAACTGGGGTCTCATAAGATGGCTATTGCAGGGATGGCTGATTCTGTGATGACTTTAGACACACAAGGAAAGTAAACAGCTGGGCTTTGATTTAGATGCATTTCTTCAGGCTGTATCTGATTAGTCATGTGAGATTCTTTTTGAAGAATCACAGCAATAAGCCAAATCAAAGTCATTATGGTGGGCTGATAGTGATAAAAACAACCCAGCCTGTGGTTTGTTGTAATTTCAAGTCAGTGCTTGGAGCTTTATTTACAACATTATTCAAAACATGCAGTAAATTCTGCCATTAAACGTGACTGCAATGCAAAAGGAGTTTAAATTCAGAGTGATTTGATGCTACAATGTCTGCATTTAGTAGGGAAGGTTGAAATAAGCCTAGTGAAAAACATTAATTTGTTTTATGTTATGTCTGTTTTTATTTGACTGTATTCAGTTGTTGTTTGGTATATAGTGAATGTCTGAATTAATTTAAATGCGTTTGAGTGCAGGCAGTCTTTTTGAGGTTTTGCTATTCTGTGAATAAGGTTTGAAGTCGAAATGAAACTATCTGATATGCATGCTATAGAACTTATTGCGAGTGATTCAGCCATGCATATGCTTCATTTATTTTGACCTCGTAATTTTAATCAAAATATCATAACTTAATTTTCCTGTAAAATGACAGATTACTCTCTGGTGATGTATGCCAGACTTCTTAAACATAACGTTATTGTCCATTGTGTGGATGATAATGGTTATCTTTATAGTTATTCTTGGTGTGAACGGGCCTTTATTCAGGTTGTTTAGCAGATGGCCTATTGATATTGTATAGACCTCAGAAGCTTTAACTTACTTGTCCAGCAGTATCGTACAATCCCAGTAAGTGCTGCCTTCCAGATACTGTTACATTCACTGTAAAAAAAAAAAAACAAAACAATAGATTCGTTATACATGTGTAAACAGTGCAGAATATGTTGGTAAAAGTGTTTCTGCTCCTGCTGTATCACATCCCTCTGATGTACTTCCAGAACTCTGGACCTGCTGTTTGGTTGTGGGTGGGAATGGAGGTTGATTTGGAACAGGACAGCTGTCAACAGCAAGGGGTGACCGGTTTTGGAAAACAGGGAGGGAAGAGTGGTGTGTGTGCGTTCATACATATTTCATTCTGTGTTGTGGGTGATGAGGGGGAGAGAACGGCTGTGTTGACACAAGTAAAAGGAAAGAACCCAGACAAGTCAATCTTTTGTCATCAAACAACATGCAATAAAGGACCACTTCTGAGAACAGGAGAACAGCTGGACTCAACATTTCACTGAGGTATCAAACAAACTGCAGATACTATCCACTGTTTGTCCACACTCTTCTCAAACTCAATGTTTTGAGCATGTAGTGGTATGATAAGGCTGATTAACTCTATAGGAATGTGTGTGAGAGAAGAAAAAAGAGAGGGTAAGAGAAATGCTGAATAGAGTAGCATTCTGTAGACCATAAGCACCTTCTGAGACACCCTGAACTGAATTAAATCTTCTCAACTTCATGATTGTCTGAAAGACTCATGCCTGAGATGGCATAATTATTGCCAATTTTTGATTTTTGAACCTATCAACTGTATTGAGCCAGATACCTATGAATGCTTCCAACATGGCCAATGACTTTCCTGTCATGAAAATTGAGGACAGAACCAAAGCACTTCCAGCAAACTATAACTCTAGCTGCCTGGATGAGTCAAGAAGCTTTTGGAAAAGGAGAGAACAGACAACCTCTCCAAAAATTCCTCGAAAACAAGACCAGCAAAATGTTCAGAAGAAATCCACTACAGATGATTCAGATTAAACACTCCAATATTATGACAATAAATCAAGGCTCTCCTTTTAGCCTGCTGCTTTCAGGCTTCAAAAATGACAAAAAGCACCATAAAAGCTATTGTATGAAAGTGGTTCATACAACTTGTGTGCTATAGGTATTACAAGCCCACTGAAGTCATATGATTGCCTTGTGAGAGTATGCCATCTGGGGCGTATTCTGCCATAATGCACGTTGCAGTTTCTTTCATTCAAAGTAATACAAATGAATCATCTTGGCATATACCGTCTTTGAATTTTGTGATCCAGTTCTCATGTTGGGCCCTATCATACACCCGGCGCAATGTGACGCCAGGCGAGATGCTCTGTTTTTTTGCTAGATTCAGCCCAACACAGTTATCATTTTCACATCCAGTGCCACGTTGTTTAAATAGCAAATGCACACGCGCTCATCTGTTCGTCCATGGGCGTGCTGGTCTGAAAATGAGGTGTGTTCAGGTGCTTTGCTATTTTGAGGCAACTGAAAATGACTGTGCCATTGACCAACAAAAACCTGGTCTAAAGTCAGTTTTATTATGAGAAAAGTTTCTTTGTTCCATTGTTCAAGGAACACTTTCTAAACTTGATATACTGAAAGCATAATTTGAATGGACCTAGTCAGTTTTAAACAAATATGAAACCCTAAAAGACACTAAAAAGCCCTAAAGAAGTGCTTATGCTAGCTTTACTGCTTCACTTAACAGGGCATAATGTTTGTTTCATAATTTATGATTACAAGAATGGACTATGCACCCCTTTTAAAATTCAAATGAAATTTTCAGTCATATCTTACATTGCTTTGAGCGATTGCTAATCTCAATGCTAATTTTAACAATCATGTGCTCAACACTGGGGACAAGAGACAAATTCAAAGCAGCACTAGCCCTAATGCTCCTAGCTTAGCTTCATGAAGGAACACAGGGTCACTGAGGAGCCATGTGGACTGTGGTGTGCAAGAACCTCCAGGGTGGTGTTTTTCTGAAAGAAAGGGGCGAGGCGTTGCAGCTGTGGGAATCTAGCCAAGCGGTGTTTTGATTAGATGTGCTTAGAAGTTCTTTCCCTGTAGACTGTGAAGATGAACCTGAAACAGTGGCCTTGAGTCTGCTGCTGCATATCAGCTGTTCCTGACAAGTCTTTTTGCCAACATGATTCTCTTCCCCTCCTGGGGCCGGGCTAAATAAGGAGTCTAAACTGCAAATACACACAAACAAGCTTTTCCTCTCTTACTGATTCTCTGACTCTTTCTTTACGTATAAATGAGGAGAACTACTAATACAAAACAAGACTGAGGTGATGTGAGGTGAAGGTTTGAGAGATGTAGAAACTGCGGTAAAGAAATACAAGTCGGTGGAGACAAAGAAGGTTTGGTGGCTGTGAATCAGACCCTCAGCTGTTCTCTCTGGTCAGCTGCTTTTCCCCATGAGGCTCTAGCTCTCAGCAAACCCCAGCCCCCATTCTGTGGCCTGGAGAAAAATCAATGTTGAGTTACAGTCTCACTTAAGCCTAACCCACTGTTATGAAACATGATTTGGGGCATCAGAAGCACCCACGTCCTTCCAGGCCATAACTTTCTTACCTCTTTTCTCTTTCACAGACTGGACTGTGACATTGGAGTCATCCGCTATCTGCCTTCAAGAGCTTTAGCCCATAAGAACAGTACAGAGAATTGTATAGATACTCACATGGTAATAGCAAGAGACTGCAAATTTAATTTGGACACTTTCCATTCCAGCACAGATGCATTAGGTCTCAAGCGCTAACCATTTACTTCGCAAATGACACCCATTCTTCCATGGTAGAATGTTGTCCACCATCCAGTCCAGCAAATTTCCTATGTCTTATAGAAATAAATGTATTGGTGTCTTAAGTTCAATCTTGTAATTAGTGTGTTTGACAGCATTCAACTTTGATCTGAGAATGCCTCAAAAAAGGTGTTCTCAATTGCTTTGACTCATTTTTTGAAAGTCTTAAAGGGTTAGTTATTTTAATTAAGATATTTTTCATAAAATCCGAATGGCTCAGCGAGGCCTGCATTGCCAGCAAGACAATTAACACCTTCAGTGCCCAGAAACATACTAAAGACGTATTTAAAACAGTTCATGTGACTACAGTGATTCAACCTAAATGTTATGAAGCAAGGAGAATACTTTTTGTGTGCCAAAAAACAAAATAATGACTTTATTCAACAATATCTAGTGATGGGCGATTTCAAAACACAGCTTCATGAAGCTTCGAAGCTTTACGAATCTTGTTTCGAATCAGTGGTTCGGAGCGCATATCAAACTGGATGAGTAATTAATGACATCATTTTCCTTTTTGGGTGAACTATCCCTTTAACATTCTTTAAACTGCACAAGTGCAATTGTCACTGTTTTATGCATGTCTAAAAAATGTAGTGACTTACCAAAAATATTTAATTCATGCTTCAGGACCAAGTTACAGTGTCTGACAGAAGTAAGTACACCCCTCACATTTTTGTAAATATTTTAGTATATCTTTTCATGCGACAACACTGAAGAAATGACACTTTGCTACAATGTAAAGTAGTGAGTGTACAGCTTGTAAAACAGTGTAAATTTGCTGTCCCCTCAAAATAACTCAACACACAGCCATTAATGTCTAAACTGCTGGCCACAAAAGTGAGTACACCCCTAAGTGAAAATGTCCAAATTGGGCCCAAAGTGTCAATATTTTGTGTGGCACACCATTATTTTCCAGCACTGCCTTAACCCTCTTAGGCATGGAGTTCACCAGAGCTTCACAGGTTGCCACTGGAGTCCTCTAGCACTTCTCCATGATGACATCACGGAGCTGGTGGATGTTAGAGACCTTGCGCTCCTCCACCTTCCGTTTGAGGATGTCCCACAGATGCTCAATTGGGTTTAGGTATGGAGACATGCTTGGCCAGTCCATCACCTTTACCCTCAGCTTCTTTAGCAAGGCAGTGATCATCTTGGAAGTGTGTTTGGGGTCGTTACTATGTTGGAATACTGCCCTGCGGCCCATTCTCCGAAGGGAGGGGATCATGCTCTCATCATTCATGGTTCCCTCGATGAACTGTAGCTCCCAGTGCCGGCAGCACTCATGCAGCCCCAGACCATGACACTCCCACCACCATGCTTGACTGTAGGCAATACACACTTGTCTTTGTACTCCTCACCTGGTTGCCACCACACACGCTTGACACCATCTAAAACCAATTAAGTTTATCTTGGTCTCATCAGACCACAGGACATGGTTCCAGTAATCCATGTCCTTAGTCTGCTTGTCTTCAGCAAACTGTTTGCGGGCTTTCTTGTGCATCATCTTTAGAAGAGGCTTCCTTCTGGGACGACAGCCATGCAGACCAATTTGATGCAGTTTGCAGCGTATGGTCTGAGCACTGACAGGCTGACCCCCCACCCCTTCAACCTCTGCAGCAATGCTGGCAGCACTCATACGTCTGTTTTCCAAACACAACCTCTGGAGATGACGCTGAGCACGTGCACTCAACTTCTTTGGTCAACCATGGCGAGGCCTGTTCTGAGTGGAACCTGTCCTGTTAAACCGCTGTATGGTCTTGGCCACCATGCTGCAGCTCAGTTTCAGGGTCTTGGCAATTTTCTTATAGCATATGCTATCTTTATATAGAGCAACAATTCTTTTTTTCAGATCCTCAGATAGTTATTTGCCATGAGGTGCCATGTTGAACTTCCAGTGACCAGTATGAGAGAGTGAGAGCGATAACACCAAATTTAACACACCTGCTCCCCATTCACACCTGAGACCTTGTAACACTAACGAGTCACATGACACTGGGGAGAGAATATGGCTAATTGGGAATTCATTTTCACTTAGGGGTGTACTCACTTTTGTGGCCAGCGGTTTAGACATTAATGGCTGTGTGTTGAGTTATTTTGAGGGGACAGCAAATTTACACTGTTATACAAGCTGTACACTCACTACTAGCAAAGTGTCATTAGTCTTCAGTGTTATAATAAAATATTTACAAAAATGTGAGGGGTGTATTCACTTCTGTGATATACTGTATTTTGTCAGCAAATTTTTCAAATGCCTCCAAAGTTTTTTTCACCATGGCAATCAACCCTGGAGATGTTTGTTATATATAAATCATTCAATGTCAAAGATATTTATGAAATATACCTGTATGTCAGAAAGATTTTGATTACTGAATGAATCATTTTGCATGTGATGGCTCACATGATGAAAAAATGTTGTGAAGAGTGACAATTTAAATCTGCCACCAAGCCATGTGCATTCAGTTACTTCGAAATTGTAGACAATTGTACTTATTTTTTGCACATGTGCGAAAACACATGTAATTTGCTCAAATGAATAAGAAATCCAAACCTGAACTTATTGTTTTGAGAAAAAATTGAGAATTGAGCCAAAGCAATTGAGAAGAAAAATGAAAATTCCAGATCAGTTCCTGAATTTGAATTAAACAGTAAACAGGATGCAGAATTGCAATTCGAATCTGAATGTAAGGAAGTAGAATTAAATGATTTTAAATGTAATTTTTAATTAGAAAAGCAGAATTTGTCTAAATTAACTGTAAATGTTGACTTTACAAATCCTGAAAAAAAAAGTTTGAAAAGATAGACATTCTTCAAACCCAATCCTTTAATTCTTGTAAATCATGTTTACTAGGACTTGTAAATACTGTATGTACATAATTTCCTACGCAGTATTCTATAAGAACTGCTCTTCGACCAAGTAGCAAAACCTTTACATCGGCATGCCAAATATATCCAGTATGTGCTTGTGTGGTGATGTATAAATGGGTTTGTATGTTTTTCGAGTGGTTGGCATTCCTGAAGTGTGATTTCTAAAGAAGGATCTTTTACTACTAGTGTTTCTTTGAAGACATTGGTGGGTCAAAGTCCAAAATAAGCCATAGGGTTTTAATTCCTGTTGCTACAGAACAGTGCTTTCCAGAGGATCAAAGTGTACATAATCTACACATTTTGCATAGCATAACTAAAAAAAGGCATTAATGTGATTAATCTTGCGTTCTGAAGCCAGAAGAATCTGTAAGGCCCTTACACAGCACTCGTTATAAGATTGAGCTTGTACCTGCTGGTGTACGTTTTGTGACAGTACTTCCACTCAGCAAAACATTACACAAACTTAACCACTCACTGTATATACACCACTAATTAAGAGCTTTTATTTAATTACTTAATTATGAACTCTCTTTTTCGATACTCAAAATAGTGACTTTTGTAATATTTCTTGAAGAGACAGTTTCCCCAAAAATGGAATCCCCAAAAATATCAAATTTTTTCAGTAATTAAATCTAGAACAAATCCAAGTGAGCTTTAGATGTAATCAAGTATTTACCACTAAAGTAGAAGTGATAAATTCAAAAGTTTGCTTCTTTCAACCAGTCCATCAGACCCAACTTTTGTTCTTTCCACCAACCAACCACTAACCAAATCTGGTTAACCGTCAAACCACATACACATGATTATGGTATCTCCTTGGCAACAAAGAATAAAACACACATTCTTCAAAACCAGAACTTTTCTGGATGTATCCTTTACTAGTATTAATTTAACTATTTAACTATTATGGATGTCAGTGTTAATAAACAATCTAACTGATATAGGCTATTGTTTTATTTTGTATAGTTCAGATGAATATTCTTGCTTATGGTGAGTTAAAAACCTTTCAAAGAACTTAGGTGCTTTACAGATATGCCAGTCCAAGGATAGAAAATGCAGTGGAGTGGAGGAATAAGGAGAAAACAATAATGCTCAGACAAATGTTTAATACTGAAAAGTGAAAGTGCTACTTTCCTATCCTGTCCCTTACTAAAAAACTTTAGCTTTATAGCTGTAGGCATTTCAGTATTGACCATGTGGCAATATCTACAATGCAATATAATTGGCGGATTAGTTGATTTTGTTCGGAGTCTAGTGGGAGCCACTCTAGACGATGACTCATCTCAAACGCATTAGCAGGCACTGTGTCATGGCCCGGGAATGTCATCAGTTTGTTTTGGACAAGGGAATTCTGATCCCATGGGATTTATTGACGGAAACCATAGTCCTACATACTCTTGAGTGAGCTCTGACTCTCGTAGGTTGCAATCACAGTGGTTCTGGTGAAAATATATAATATTGTGTCAAAATTTAATGTCAGTTCACTCACTTTGAAAAATTATATTTGGCCTTATTTATTCTTCAAAAGTAGTCGGTATATATTATAATTAAGCCACCAACACAACCAAAAAAAAAAAAAGTATAAACGACATATTAGCTGGAAAGGTGAAATGCTGTATGAAATGTCCTTGATTCTGATTGGTCAATAGCCGTGTTTCATTCACGATAAAACACGGCTATGACCGCTTCACCCAATGATTCTGTGTATCACTACACAACACTCTTAGCAACGTAAACTGTATGTTCTCAATTGATATTGTTCATTGAAGCTTACTGTATTATGTAGAAGATTATTGTGAGAAAAAGATAGAGTGAGTGACTTTATTACCTGCATTCAGATTTAGCATTTTCCTTCAGGTCAGTCCTATGTTCATAATAAAAAATTTGTTTAAATGTCCAATGTATCATCTTGTCCTCTTAATATTTAAGGGGTTTTCCCATGACTGACAGCACTAGTCAAAGCATTTGTCAGTTGCGTCTTGTTCCGTGTTCACAACAATTCAGTCTTTTCAATATAAAAAGTCTTAGCTGCTGACTGAAGGCTGGTTCACACTGTGCGATTTTGGCCACGATTTGGTGGCCAAAGACAAATTTTGCAAATCCTAAAAGATTCCTATAATCCTACCCTAAAATCTGTAGTCTTTGATCGCTAGTTTGACATGTTCACAGACAGCCAGTTAATGACGGTTGCGATCAAATTTTACCTCCAACGAAATTCTGGGAGTGTCAGAAGATTTGGTGCACAATCCTCCAGTGTGACTTCTCCTATGACGAACATCAAATTGTCGTCGTTTTTCAAGACAAGCCGTGATCAAAATTAATGATAGAGATGTCTTTGTTAGCCACCATTTCAGTCCCGCGTGTAATGCAGCTCACAGTCATCGAATGTGTGTGGGTTTATGATGTAAACCTCCGGACAAGTTTTCATGCGCGCGTCCATTTTTAATGTGTCTTGACTGTCGTACAGTCTGACATAAATGACAGCTGAGATCCCACAGTGTGACATGAGGATCATGTTCGTACAGTCTGACAAGCAACCATCATAAAGGACTATTATAAATCGCACAGTGTGCACCCGGCTTTACATAATCATAAAGACAGTCTTTGCCGCCATCTAATGGCATAATAATGTAACTTCTGTTGCTGTTCACAGTCAAGGACAATTTTTTCCGGTGGAAGGAAGGCTTTTAGTGAAAGTTTACTTCATGAAATTTGCATTGATACATATTTTTGGCTTTAATATTTGTATTGTGTGGTAACCGTTTTATAAAAGCAATAAAGTACTCGAGGCTAGTGCTGTATCGTGAATAAGTCACGGCTGAAGGGGTTTTCCTAATTGCACGGCTGACTCAGCTTTGCGTCGTGCCTAACAACACCCTTCAGCCTTGACTTATTCACGATACAGCACAGCCTCCCATACCTTATTACAGTAGTCAACATTTGAAGTGGATCAAAATCTTTTATCAAAGTTGTCCTAAAACCTTCTTCTTAGGACAACTTAGTTCTTAGGACAATTTTGATTAACTTTTTTGATCCACTTCAAATGTTGACTACTATACTTACATAGTATCTTTAATGTACACTACTGTCTCAAAGTTTGGGGTCAGCAAGTTTTTTTTTTTTCAAAAATGTATACTTTTATTTAGCAAGGATGCATTAAATTGATCATGGTGACAGTAAAGACTTTTACATTGTTACAAAATACTGAAATTAATGTATCATGGTTTTCACAAAAATATTGAGCAGTTGTTAATAATAAATGTTTCTTGAACAGCAAATCAGCATATTAGAATGATTTCTGAAGCCACTGAAGACTGGAGTAATGACTGCTGAAAATTCAGCTTTGTCAACACAGGAATAAGTTTGAAAATAGAAAACAACAGTTATTTTAAATTGTAATACTGTTACAATTACTATTATATATTATTATATTACTGGGTTTACTTTTTTGTTCAAACAAATGCAGCATTGATGAGTCTAAGAGACTTCTTTCAAAAACATAAAAGAATCTTACCGACCCCAAACACTGAATGAACTTTCAAATACCTGCTGCTTGGATTACTCAGGTCACAATTTTCAGTTCATACATTTGAAAAAGATGCATACTTATTAATTATATTTTCACTGATAATTTGATTACAGTATTCCCAATGCTTCCTATTGAAAACTGTTGTGTTACTGCTGGAGCATGAATGGAATAAATGCAGAGTTTTTCATTTAAGACCAATTCTAGCATAGCAGCACAGTAAAGCTTTCAGTGGCCTACAATGGGAGCACTGTTCTCTTTAGCCTGGACATTAAGCCACTATGTGACAATTCGCTAACGTATTATGATGCTGTGTTAAGGCCACTGTCAATGTGGAGACAGTGGGGCCTAATATGAATGTAAGTGACTGATTGGCACTGGAAGAATATTGCCTCTGTTCTCCCCCAATTTCCATTTTGCTAACACTCTCTCTATACATGGAAGAACTGTGCTGATACCTCTTTCTAGATATAACATATACAATTATTCCATAAAATGATTTCTAATGTAAATCTCAGTTGCTGATCTTCATCATAGAACAGAGTATTTGATGGACACTCTACTATTAAGAGGGTTTTACAAAATTAAAACCTACATGCATTTCTACCTTCTGTAATACCTTCTGTAATGTACTGTAATGATGAAATTATTTAAGCGCTTCTAACTTTTACATACCATGACTTAAAATTTGAATTCAATCTGTTTGCCAGCACACTATAATGGAACCAAATAAAATGCCTTTATGTGTCCTCTATTTTTTATGAGAACCGTTTAATTTCCTTAGAGGTGAAGTGTGTAATTAATGCACTACTAACATCACCTAAATGAATGTTGATATAAAGTATTTATGAAAAAATGAGATGAGAAGATTTTAAACATTGAAAATTAAATACACACGACACCTTTAAAAACCATAAGGTTAAATGCAGCTCAGGCCAGCTCTTCGTTCCTTATTTTTTCATCAACATGTCTGCATTCAAATTTTTGGTCTGTGACAACATCCATTTAAGTGTCCTCTGGACGGCCTCCTCATCATAACTCATCAGCTAAACTTAACCAGAAGAGTTGACGGAGAATCACACTCCTTGAAAGTCTTTCCATCTCATTCAACTCCCAAGAGTTTAAAAGTTTTACTCACTCCTTGAGTGAGTTCAGTCTGTCTTTATGTCCTAAGCCTGCACTGGCCAGATGGAGAAAATTACAACACAGGATACTATTAAAATCTAATAAAAAGGAAAATAGTTCTTCTTTTTGGCACAGTTAAGGCATGTGCCTTATTTGATCATATGGCACATTAGAAAGAAAAAAAGGGAAAGAAAATCCTTTGACAATACCTGCTTTAATGTTTTTAAGCCAACAACATAGCTTTCACAAATGAGAGAGCCATAAAGATTTTTTTTGTTGTCATAATTATGTTTGCTCTTTCTATCCAGCCTCAGAAAATATGTGTGAAACACTGTCATTGTGGGGCCTTTAATCATATGAAGAAGCTGAACAAGATATTTTGCAAACAGTGTAAATATGACAACTCCCTTTTCCTCTCTATTCTGTAAAAATAACTTTTCCCACTTCTAATAACACCAAATGAAGAAAAAAAAACCAAGCATTGCATTGGGAAGGTCTGCTTGTAGCACTCCACTTTAAAAGTGTTAACATGCAATTTTCAGCTTAGAATTTTGAAAAGCTTGTGAGAATTGATTGAGGCAAAACTGATAGTAAGAGATACTGTTTGTAATATTTAATATCCTAAGTTCTTTCAAGAAGATTCTTTGTTTTGGCATACATTGTATTTATGAGGGAAATGCCCTGTTGTTCTCATGGAGCTGTACCACTCTCAGAGGATGTTCGAGCTGACCTGTCTGCCACTGTGTAATTAGGGCTTGACCCTCATTGGATTCTCAGAGCATGCATGTGTCAATGGGGCTTTCCCCTGCAGAGAAACCAAAGCCTTATGCTTTCGTGTCAGAGAGAACGACAGAAAAAAAAAAAAAAAAAAAAAGAGATGGCAAACTTAATAAATGGCAACACATTTGTGTAAACCACCGCGGTTCCACAAAGATATGACGCGTAAAGTACAGTACTGGCAACGCGTTTAGATTTCGTCAGCTCTTGTGATCAACAGGTTGTGGCACTCGCGAGCTCTGACACTCACTGATTCTCGCTACTATTTACCCCTCTCGCGCAACATAAATTCTCTTTTGACGCCCCTAGCACAGTAAGGTAATCGGAAACTACCTTAAAAAAGTTTTAAACACACAATAACAAACACTTCATTATTTTTTGCTACTATTATTGCTTAATAATGAAGGACTTGTGTCGATTCCCACCTGATTAGAAAGCAAAGCGCTCGAGCAACGCACTGTTGCTATGGTTACCTATTCATTCCAACTCGGAAGTTTACAAGCATCTATTTAAATTTTGTTTATTAAAAACACTGTTGAAATATATGTTTATTTAAATGAAGATAACTCTTTTTCCTTAAGTATAACAGGCCTGTATAATTTCTGATCAACCTGGCCTGTATAATTTTTGAATAAGTGGGGTAAGTTAAGACCCCCCACAAACTATTCGTACCCCGTTTCTACTTTTTAGTCTGTCGGCCCTGCAGTCCTCGCTCTGGCAGTTGATATCTCCTCTTTCACACGGCTATTCTTGGGACCGTCCCCTACCCGACTGTAGGGGGTAGACAAGGATTAGGCAGACATACTGTAAACTGCACTTCATAAACAGGGATTTCAGTTGAATGCTTTGAGCTGAAAACCATCTTACCTGCGTAGTGATCGAATACAGTTGGTACATATTCCTCAGGAAAAGCATCATTTGCGTAACTCATCAGCAGACAAGTTTTTCCCACCGCTCCATCGCCGACCACAACACATTTCAACATCTTCTTGGCCGTAGTATCGACAGGATTGCTGTTACTGCCTCCATCCTCAACCGCTTCCACTGCATTCTGCCTACCTTTCGAGCTGAGAGTAGGCATGATAGTTAGACAAGTCCAGAAAGTATATTCACCACAGGTAGCCAAGTCTTCGCTCGACAGAAATATCAATCTCTGAGACGTTAATCTTCGTTTGACCAGTTTAAACACTCGAGTTTACGTGTCGTATATGGTGAGCAGGCGAATCCGTCAAGTAGGTGACCCACGCTTTAGCTCGCGCTTCCGAAACAATCCGGCGCCATCGACAGCAGTTTCATGAAAACTCACGATAACTCCCACAACTTGCATTCCGTTATTTTACATTTTTCAGGTCGGACAACGAAACAAATTCAAAAGCCGTGTCTGTGACACTGTTTACTCCCTTCATACTCCAAACAGCTTTCCACATTCGCCCCTACGCGGCTACGCATCGTCACTGTCAGGAAATCATTGGTTTCCTTACGAATTCCATATTAGGCAGGAGTGGGCTGGGAACAATAGGGGCTCTGTCCACAGCCTACTCAGACAGGGGACTTCAGCGGCACAGGAGGGGCGGGAGGACGTCCCGAATCTTATTGCATTTCCTAAATATGGCGCCACAGGGAAGGATGGCTTAAATTGGATTTTCATTCATTCATTCATTCACTTTCTTTCTTTCTTTCTTTCTTTCTTTCTTTCTTTCTTTCACAGCAAACATGCGACGTCAGGGAGACGTTCAGATCATGTCTGTATAACGTCCGTCAGTTCACTTTTGTACATCTGCTGTATGTGCAATACAGTTTTTAACATTCACTATTTATGGACGTCAATAGTGAACGCTAACATTTGACAAAGACGTTAAATTGACGTCTTTTGGACGTGTCTTTGCTCAGTGAGTTCTTTCTTTCTTTCTTTCTTTCTTTCTTTCTTTCTTTCTTTCTTTCTTTCTAAGAAATTCACAAAGATTCGTTCGTTTGTTCTTACATTTGTCGAGCAATAATAAACAAAAACAGCCAAATCATTATGACAATTAAATAAATTATCTATAGTTTGGTTCAAATTAACTTATTCAATGTTCTTTTTTCTTTCATTGACGGTATTCTCGTGATGATAAACCTCAGGCTGACATTCCTTCATTTACAGTATCTCAGGCTGAGTTTTCATGTTTCAAAGTCGCGCGCAATTGGCACCATCTGTTGGATGGCACTATCTCCATGGCACCGGGCATCAAGCTCGAGATTCCTGTGCCAGTCAATCTTTATTGTTACAGCTTGCAAGTGCGCAGGCGCAGACCCGCGGAGCGCGGAGCCTGCAGAACTGCGAGCGCTCTGTTGGATGGCACTATCTCCATGGCACCGGGCATCAAGCTCGAGATTCCTGTGCCAGTCAATCTTTATTGTTACAGCTTGCAAGTGCGCAGGCGCAGACCCGCGGAGCGCGGAGCCTGCAGAACTGCGAGCGCTCTGTGGCTCACTTCCATCATTTTAGCTGAAACCCAAAAATACCCCAGGCTTTAAATTGCACTTGGCAGGATGGTTGAACGGGGCGTAATAAGCCAAGCTATCAAAAGTCTTCATTATTGTCAGTTATGTAATATCCAAAAATGATCCAATCTCTTAGCATAATTCAGTCAAGAGTTTAAAGTGTCCAAGCAATTTGTTTTTCATATACCGCCTGCATCGTCATACGCAGCATATCAAAATAATGAAGCCTTTCACGAGTACAGCTGTCGAATTGATGTAGGTGTTTCTGAGGCTTTGTGTCTCTGTCCCTCATTTATCCAGCTCCTCCTTGTAGGTCTTCTCTTTTGTTTGGGGACAAGTGGAGTTTGTTTGAGTTTTGCCAGCCCACTTAGAGCAATCGAGACGCACAGATGGTGGCAAACAAAGTCAACTTTTATAAGGCTTTAAGAAACCATCATAGGAAGTTTTATAAAATATTCACAATATTGGCGTTATTTAGATCCCGACATAATCATTTTGACGTCGAGCAAGCGTATACTGATATTATCAAGATTGCGCGCAACACTTTCCTCCTTCTGTTCATGAATTATAACATTCCGCTAGTAACTGTAAGTGTTAAATTAACTTTTTGCTCTCTTAAGCTGACATTACCTTCATCTACAGTAACTCTGACTGAGTTTCCCTGTTTCTAAATCGCGCGCAATTGGCACCATCTGTTGGATGAGACTATCTCCATGGCACCGGGCATCGAGCTTAAGATTCCTGTGCCAGTCAATTTTTATTGTTACAGCTTGCAAGTGCGCAGGCGCAGACCCGGGGAGCGCGGAGCCTGCAGAACTGCGAGCGCTCTGTGGTACAAAGGACCCATAACAGTCAGGCACGGTGCAGCGTTACCATGATCTTCTCCATCCCACCGATAGATTCCCATCCCGCCTGCATCACTTTAACGACCAGCTTCCACCAAGTCCGCGAGCCTGACCGACGTTGCCCGGACGCAGAATGCACGGGGGAAAAAGAGGACTGGTGGCACCACAGAACACTTTTTTGGAAAATATTGTTCGTCGCTCAAGTGGTAAGATGATCGGTTTCTTCAGATTGCAGTACTTGATAAAGCAAAGGCGCAAAGTCTCATGATGTCTTAAGATATGTATAAATTCTCTCGCGCTTTCTTCGGTGCTTAGGTCTGTTTGTTTTTAACTTTAACAGTGTATTTATAAAGTATTATGCGTAAAAGTAAAGTTTGTACGTTTCTTTCTATAAAAATGAGAAACCTAATTATTTATCTCATCAAAGTAAGCTTGAATATTTACATACGACACAAGTATACGTACTAGTAACTTCTAGATACTCTTCTTTGTTGACTGTTTAATAAAAAGTCTTAATGTTAATGCTTAATATTAAAAAACTGAGCTGCAAAACAGGAAAACAACCGTGAGCAAAACATTATCGCACCATTACCATAATAACGTTAATTAAACGCTGTTAATAGCACATTGCCCGTTCGCTTCCCAAAACATTACCTTTGTTATTGCTGTCCATTAGCAGCAACAATGTATTAATGCATCAGTAAGACTTTATTATTATATGACGTCGACAGCCTACACACGGGATGAATCTCACACGGGGAAACATTTACTTGCGTCAATTGACGTTTGTGAAAAGTGCGTGTTTTTTATGTGGAGTCACGCAAACAACCATTTCATCACATGAACAACATTTCTAGCTTACTAAGCTGGTACTTCGTTTTATTGTGTTTGATAGGAACTTGACTATTATAAATAAAATTAAAAATTAAAATAATAAAATTATTTTTAAAATTAAATTATGCATTGTAATCACTTTTTCATAGCATATATTTTCAGTTTTATTTATAATAATAATTATTATTGTTATTATTATTAATTTCACCCAAATTAGTCAAAGAGGGACTAGAATCTACATGTTCATTTCTCAGTTGCTTGTATCATTAAATTATTTTTGAGCATAGCAAAAGTTAATTTAAAGGTGATACGTTTTTTTTTTTTTTTGGGCTGCTCTGCGGTGGATCTTCTCATCTGTGAAGGGCTTGTCTCATGCAGTGTGAATTGCAGAGTCATTTCGTGTCACTTTACGTGTGAATCTGCCACAGGTTCCGTATGGGTTTGTGAACAAGGACCCCACCAGCAGAGGTCACACATGATTACTGCATCAAAAGCTATTAATATCCCTGCACTCATGTCTCATACAAATACACAAACTTAAGTTGAAGGCATACATTTGGGTGTTTTTGTATATTGAGAGCAGACAGTTTTGTCTGATAAACTATGTGTGTGTGTGTGTTTTTTCATGCGGTGCCCTCAGCTCATAATACCATGCCCTGACATTTGCTGTAGGCAGCTCTCTGAACCGCAAGGGTCTCCGGATCTCCCACACACTCTTTACCAAATTTGAGGCAGAGCTTGTATCTTTTGAGAAAAAAAGACTACATTATTTTTATCAATCCTAATCACAGTCACTGTTTTAACGAGGTGCCGATGTTTGTATTCTGCGAGCTCCCTTGTCATTGTGATCATCGTTTAATGTTTAATCGATGCAGTGAGTGGAAGAATTTAGAATTCTAGTGCAGATGAAGTTGTTGAGCACCTCATATTTTTTTGAGCACATCTCATACACTCACATCCCATTACTACTTCAAATATGCTGCCAGAATCTGAATGGGCTGGATAATTAATTCTTGTGTTTAAATTTACATTTATTTTCTTGTCATAGGCTTTTTAAATAAGGAAGTTCATGCATTCTGTATCTGGATGAATGAACTCTTTCATAGCCGTCAGTAGGTACAAGTCAAAGACAAAGTCAAGAAGAGTCAAAAAGTATGTAATGCCTGTCAAGAATAAAAATGAGAGGTTGAGTATAATTAAAAGGCAAGGCAAGGTAAGAGCCTTATACTTCCCACAATTTCAACCAAGGAACATTTAAAAATATATCTAAAGTCTGTGCCGAATAGCTGCCAATGAACTGCCAGCTTCAAATGAGGCTCCATGCTGATGTTGATACAATTTTAAAATCATATGGATGAACACTACAAAATTATCATAATGTTTTAGAATTATTTACAATCTGATTCTGCTGCTATAATAAGCCAGTGGTGTGCAAGAGTTAAATAAAGGAAGCGAACAAGCACTGTAAAAAAGAATTGTTGGTTTAAGCTAAAAAAAGTAAGTTACCTGGTTGCCTTAAAAATTTGAGTTCATTGAAATTAAAAAATTTTAGTTAATACAATGAAGGCAATTTGTTTAATCAACAGAAACTCAAAATATTATGTTATCTGAACTACATTAATTATCTAAGTTGATTTGCCAAAAGAAAAAATGTTATGATAACAAATATGTTTTTACAGTGAGTGTGATTTTTTGGAATAAATTGGAGAGAGTTTGGCAAGGAACAGGATCTCAGCGTATATGGATTCTACAGAGGAAGTAGAAGTCTTTTATGCTGTCTTTATGAAGTTAGGATAGTAAGGTTTCAAAAAAATATTTTCTAAAAGATGAGAAATGATTTGGTTTAACTTTAAAAGAGTCCTACTTCTTTCATCATTTTAGTTGAAACCCCAAAACACCCCAGGCTTTAAATTGCCACTTGGCTGGTTGAACGAGGCGTAATAAGCCAAGCTATCAAAACTCTTCATTATTGTCAATTATGTAATAGCCAAAATTATCCAATCTCAGCATAATTCAGTGAAGAGTTTAAATTGATAAAGCAATTTGTTTTTCATATACCTCCTGTATCGTCATACGCCGCATATCAAAATAATGAAGCCTTTCACGAGTGCAGCTGTCGAAAAGATGTAGGTGTTTCTGAGGCTTTGTGTCTCTGTCCCTCATTTATCCAGCTCCTCCCTGTAGGTCTTCTCCTTTGTTTGGGGACAGTGGAGTTTGTTTGAGTTTTGCCAGCCCACTTAGGGCAATTGAGACACACAGCTGGGGCCAAACAAAGTCAACTTTTATAAGGCTTTTTACCTTACATATCATTGTTAGAACAGCAAAAGCAGTATTTCCCTCCAATTTTCTTATGTAAGCATAGAAACAACTGTGGGGAGTTTAACGTATTAAAGAAGCTTTTTGTATTCAGGTTGATGTTTGGCTAATCAGTGACAACGGGGTTCTCACTGACTGGGAAATTAAATGATTTCAAGGCTGGTTTTTGACATTGAGGAAGCTCATACCTGCTAAACCAGCATTTAAGGCTGGCAATAAATAAATTGCATATATTAATATATAAAAATTGCATAAATTGCATATGTTTGGTTATATGTGGTAGTATGGTTTCAGTGTACATATATATAATTTTAATAATAATATTAATAATAATTATTTTTATTGTTGTTATTTTTAGTATGCAGTGCTATATATTTTCTCCCACTCTTGTACTCATTTATTCTTTCTCTTTTCCTACCACCTCAAAACTGTTCATTTGCGTATTGCGTATGGGGCTTATGCAATATACCACGGCTCGTTTGAGCATGGCTGCCCCCGGCCATCCTCAGCTTGCTCTTTTGTAACGCTTGTCACAGTGTAAGGTATACATGCACGCTACACACTCTCAAAGAGAAAGACACACACACACACACACACACACACACACACACACAGAAAAAGGATATTAAAATATGGTTAAAAGAGAAGTAAAATAAATAAGATGGAGAACAAACAAACAAATATACTTTAGCAACAAACTTATGAAAGGAAAGCTGAAAGATTTGATGAAGTAGGGTTTGTGTGGTAAAATGAAACTTTTGAGAGAACCAAAAAATACCCTTAAGGAGATCATAAGACTAGTGTCAGAGGGGAAAAGATATGAATGCAGATTAGAAAGCCAAAGCAGAAAAAAGAAAGTGCTACCTTAGTGCTAACCACTGTTTATCGTTACAGAGAGCTGGTTATGTTTTGTGTTCAATAAACCAGAGGGAACCAATATCTGATGTATATCTAAACTGAAAATAGTCTTTTTTACATGCTTGGGATCTATAATGGCCAACAGAAAATCGTTTTCACAAAGATCACAGGCGCTAAGAATGGTGTACTTCGTGTAAATATAGGTTTATCTTAATAGGATCTGTTTCTTCTTCCACTTTCCCTGTAGTCATCCTTTCACCCAGAAGCAGGTGGCCCAACCTGCTTCCACATAAGCAGTGCATGAACACAATGCAATAGCATCACATACACAGAGAAGAATCAGAATGCATTATGTTAATGGATCCAAAAATAGAAGAATGTATGCTTGTTCAATGTCATTACTTCCCACTGCAGTGACCGACCAGGAGTAACATGCAGATGAGTCCACGAGAAGACATTTTGTACCTCCTAATGGCAGCTGAAGGGAGCATGTACTTGGTCTTCAGTTGCCCCACCATCTTCTTTTTTAGCCTTGAATACTAGTAGAACATCTCTGACAGCCCCCTCAGAAAGTACAGGCCACTCTGGTCTTTCTTCTACAGCATGTCAGTCCAGTCTGTTGTTCAGTGGATTTCCATGTATTTGTGGCTTTGTACCATCCCCATTTTTCCATTCTTGATGGTTGCTGTATAAAAATCCACCACAAACTCCACTGTCTCACTTAAGTTTAACTGCTGGTTGTTTTGTGCTTTCTCTCATCTTTGTAACCGATTGAGCCTTCAATGGAGAAATTAGCATACAATTTAATTGAATGGGGTTAAAGGAATAGTAAAACAAAAAAGAAAAAGAACAACAAGAGAAAATTCTGTTATCATTTACTCACCATTTCAAACTTCCTTCCGGGGATGACAGAATGCAACGCTATCTCACTACCAATTTGTACGTATTTTACGAGGTGGCTAATTCGTAAGAATTCATATGATTTGTCTAAACCCCAGTGATGGTAGGTTTAGGAGTGGGGTTAGGGGTAGGTCATTCGTACGAATTCATACGGATTTGGTAACTCGTAAAATACATACGATTTTAGCAAAAAACATACAAATTCATACAAGCCACCTTGTAAAATATGTACGAATTGCTGTGAGATCGGGTTGACAAAATGAGATTTGTAGAAAGTGTTTTGATTACAATACACCCAATATAAATTAATGAGAACTAGATCTATCAAGACCCAAAAAGCACCGTAAAATACCATAAAATGTCCATACGACTCATGAACTCATTTGCGGTCACGTCAAATTCAATATGTCGCATTAACCCTTTAAAAGTATGAAAAAAAGGAACAGTGCTGCTCATTACATTACCATTCAATGTTTGGGGTCAGTAAGATTTTTTAAGAATGTGTTTTATTAAAGGTCACATATTAGCCCTCAGGAAATCTCAAAGTTCGTCAGACCTGGTCTGAATTCTCTATTGGAATTCCAAAGTGTACGTTTCAGATTAAATTGACAACTATCCTCAAAGCCATTTGCTTGAGGCAGGACCTTCGGTCGGAGATTGGCAGTGGTTATTTCCTAATGCACACGCCTTGGACATCTTTCTTCTTGCTGGAAGTAATGGAGTCAAATGCTGACACACACAAAGTGTCACGCCGTAATTGAATAGAGAATTATAGAGAGATAAAGAAAGACAGTGAGAGGCGATGGAGCCAGAGAAAGGTCACAAATTGTCTGACAGCAGAGAGTCTTCCGCACAGGGTTTAATAATCAGTGCAATTTATAGATCTACTGTTCTCTTTTGTCAAACCTAAAAGTTTTGAATCTGAATCACGGCCTGTCTTTCTTGTTAGAACACTGTATTCCAAATGTCAAGGAATAACTTTTTTTTCTAGAGTGCTTCACAAATGCTAAGAGATGTGAATGACTTTGAATACATAAAAAAAATGTGTAAGATCAGTAATATTTCTCTCAAATGTTGTTGCTCTAGCCTAAGAGAGTCGTTTGAACAAACATTTCATATTGAACAATATTGCTGACTTGTGTGCTCCCAGCATGCATTGCATCAGGAATAAATTCTGTAGATAGTGTTATGATGCATTGTTTTGTCTTTTGCTGACTTTATGCTGTTGAGGTATATTGATTGTCAGCATTATTTAAGTCTTGCGTAGTCAGACTTTTGACCTGTGGCATAAGACCTGAGGCCAGTTGCATAAACATAATCGCAAAATCGCATATTATATAGTAGGTACTGTTTCAAACTTACTTCACGACCATTAAAAAAAAAAGTGTTTTATAAAGTATGAATATGTGTGTAGTATGAAATTATGAAAGTATGAAATTCAGACATCCACCATGTTGTCATTGCCATCTTCACCTTCACCTTCACAAATCCTCTACCATGGCCTCAACTATCTACCATGGGATAGTAAAGTGTTCATCTAATGTGCACTTCAGAATCTTGCTGGAAGTAGTAGGTCATCCAGATAGTTTTTGCCTACTGTTTAATGAATACTATGAATTCGGACATACTACTCAGTTTTCACCTATTATATAGTATGAATGTAGGTATATAGAACTTTCAACTTTAACAGGAAGAGACTGTCTGACTGACATTTAAAGTGACCAACCACACTTTGTTTGTTTTTATGGCGTTAAGGCGTGGGTTTAAGGAAATATATGTTTATTTAGAGGGTTTAGGTACAGGTTTAAATTAAATATATATTTCATTAAACACGCCCCTAAATGCCATAAAAACAAACAAACAAACTGTGGTAAAATATATAAAATATATGTGTTGATAGTTTCTGACTGAAAGAAAAAGGAGGTTGGCAACCAATCAGGGGTGCATTTCCCAAATGCGAACTACGGTCGCAAGTTTCGTCATTACCGAGTTCAATGGGACTTACGACCATATTTAGCTAACAATGCTTTCGGGAAACGCACCCCAGATTAGAACTTGCTACCGTTAGTGATGTTTGTTTGAGTTTTTTTATATGCATATTTTTATATGCTTCTAAGTGAAACAATTTCATATAATATGTACAGGATAATGTACATCCAGCCGGTTGTTATCACAGAATAAACCCCCTCTACTTCACGTCGGGGTCCTGATCACCCTTTCGGGGGTTTATTCTGCAATAACAACCGGCTGGATGTACAAACCCGATTCCAAAAAAGTTGGGACACTGTACAAATTGTGAATAAAAACAGAATGGAATGATGTGGAAGTTTCAAATTTCAATATTTTATTCAGAATACAAACAGAAGATGACATATCAAATGTTTAAACTGAGAAAATGTATCATTTTAAGGGAAATATAAGTTGATTTTAAATTTCATGGCATCAACACATCTCAAAAAAGTTGGGACAAGGCCATGTTTACCACTGTGTGGCATCCCCTCTTCTTTTTATAACAGTCTGCAAATGTCTGGGGACTGAGGAGACAAGTTGCTCAAGTTTAGGAATAGGAATGTTGTCCCATTCTTGTCTAATACAGGCTTCTAGTTGCTCAACTGTCTTAGGTCTTCTTTGTCGCATCTTCCTCTTTATGATGCGCCAAATGTTTTCTATGGGTGAAAGGTCTGGACTGCAGGCTGGCCATTTCAGTACCCGGATCCTTCTTCTACGCAGCCATGATGTTGTAATTGATGCAGTATGTGGTCTGGCATTGTCATGTTGGAAAATGCAAGGTCTTCCCTGAAAGAGATGACGTCTGGATGGGAGCATATGTTGTTCTAGAACTTGGATATACCTTTCAGCATTGATGGTGCCTTTCCAGATGTGTAAGCTGCCCATGCCACACGCACTCATGCAACCCCATACCATCAGAGATGCAGGCTTCTGAACTGAGCGCTGATAACAACTTGGGTTGTCCTTGTCCTCTTTAGTCCGGATGACATGGCGTCCCAGTTTTCCAAAAAGAACTTCAAACTTTGATTTGTCTGACCACAGAACAGTTTTCCACTTTGCCACAGTCCATTTTAAATGAGCCTTGGCCCAGAGAAAACGCCTGCGCTTCTGGATCATGTTTAGATATGGCTTCTTTTTTGACCTATAGAGTTTTAGCCGGCAACGGCGAATGGCACGGTGGATTGTGTTCACCGACAATGTTTTCTGGAAATATTCCTGAGCCCATGTTGTGATTTCCATTACAGTAGCATTCCTGTATGTGATGCAGTGCCTTCTAAGGGCCGAAGATCACGGGCATCCAGTATGGTTTTCCGGCCTTGACCCTTACGCACAGAGATTGTTCCAGATTCTCTGAATCTTTGGATGATATTATGCTTCAAACTCTTGCAATTTTCTCTGAGAAACTCCTTTCTGATATTGCTCTATTTTTTCGCCACAGCATTGGGGGAATTGGTGATCCTCTGGCCGTCTTGTCTTCTGAGAGACACTCTAAGAGGCTCTTTTTATACCCAATCATGTTGCCATTTGACCTAATAAGTTGCAAATTGGTCCTCTAGCTGTTCTTTATATGTACATTTAACTTTTCCGGCCTCTTATTGCTACCTGTCCCAACTTTTTTGGAATGTGTAGCTCTCATGAAATCCAGAATGAGCCAATATTTGGCATGACATTTCAAAATGTCTCACTTTCAACATTTGATTTGTTATCTATATTCTATTGTGAATAAAATATAAGTTTATGAGATTTGTAAATTATTGCATTCCTTTTTTATTCAAAATTTGTACAGTGTCCCAACTTTTTTGGAATCGGGTTTGTACATTAACCCACTTATTACACGGCTACTTGCCAATTAAGTTAAATAATTAGACAGGAAAAATTTATCTAAGTTAGTGATCTAGAGATGAAACTGATTTAAAATCGTACTTGTTTGTTATCTTATAATCCATTACAGTGAACAAAACTGTGTTTGTATGAAATGAGAGAGCGAGTCCGCCATACCGGATGACATAATTAAATAACTGTACACAAAATATTGATTTCACTGGGTTTTAATATTTTATTAGCTCACCAAACGCAAAACTTCCACAAGGAAAAAACGTTCCTGGCAAGCGTATAGCTCTGCAGACTTCAGTTACTCGGATGAGCCTGTGTTATCTGTTTTTAGCGGTTGTTATCTGAGAATAACATACTGCTAAATGGTGCGATTGACCAATCATAATTAAGTATTCCACAGAGCCATGTAATAATAATAAATATTTGCCTTGCTAGATATTCTCTTCCTCACAGTTTTAAATTTCCGTCATACACATAATTGATGAAAATAAAAATAATTGATAAATTGTTGAACAAAAAGTCTGTAGTTGACTTGTCTGAACACTTTGCATTTAGTCAACAAATATTTTTTTCTTATGAAATTTTCAAGTCATCCAGTGCAAAATGGCTTAACATAATTGAAAACGCATCAAGTTTCTCAGCATTGATTTTGAACTGTTTCCATTTTTTTTATAGTGAATTTTATTATGTTGCATTTACATGTGTTTTATTTAAATGTACAAGAGAAGATGCAGCTGTTTCATGAGTTTGTGTGAGTGGGCAAGTAAAGCGGAAAGAAAATGATATGTATATATGTAAATGTGGCCATGTGAGTGCTTATATGAGATGTTTTTCCTGTAAACACTGCTGTGGAATTGTGGAGAGCAACCTAGCAGCTGTCTGTTGGCCTCCCACGTGGGGTTGGCACGCACATAACTAAGTCTTTCATCACTGTCAATATGCCTCTTATTCACCATTTACACAATAAGCTTTCGGCAGCATCCCATATCACACATAAAGCGCTGATGGACTGCCGTAGGCTTCACGTGGATCTGGAAGTGTGATCAATGTGTAACAGCCACTTGGGCTATTTAAGGTCTGCATCAGCTGATATAAGCTGATCTTAAAAACAACAAGACTAATTCAATAGAGACACAGGTAAGCTTAAGTGTTAATTTGCCTCAAGTGAGATTATAAAGATTAAAGTCTTTCTATTCTCAATATTCCATTGATTTTACATGTTGCCAGACAAAACAGCTGTGCCCTCTTATGGCCTGTGAAATAGATGCTCTTTTTGCCTTGAGGTGGATCTGTGCAGTCTGTGTGTTGCATTGCTTTATAGCAGGGTTCATAAAAAGACATTTTGAATAATGTTTCAATTGTCTTTATCCGTATAATTTTAATTATAAGTAAATAATGTTCATAATAATTAGGTCGCAAATGCTTTGTGAGCCAGTCTTATTGTAGTTTCATTGGGATATCGTTATAGTTTTTATTAATATTTTGAATGTTTTATTTATATATTTTCCATTTTCATTAAAATTTTTATTAAAGTTATAGTAATTTTGTTGTGTTTTTGTCATTTTTACCTTTAAATATATATATAAATAGTTTTAAAAAATTGTTTATTTCTGCTACAAAAGAAGTGATATCACCATCTACAGGGCACTTTATCTTGTGCATTTTGCTCTTACTCACCCAAATTTGTCAACAAGACTACTTTAAGCGAATGTGAGTGCATTAACAGTAGGTAGTTGCGAATCACAGGTGTTTCATATATGAGATAAGGATATGACTGCAGATGAGGCCGGTGATAAAGCCGAAACCAGCACATCCAGTGCAAGTAGCCTTTTTTGGCTTTAATTATAGTACTGATTTATAATATAAATAATACTATAATATTATTTTATTTATGCATTATACTGAAGAGAACTTTTTTAAGGATATTGGTTAACTTTGGTAAACCCTTTTTGAGCAATTGATCTTAACTGAGACTTGAGTGTTTGTTGATGTTTAAAGGTCCAGTGTGTAATATTTAGGAGGATCTATTGACAGAAATGCAATATAATATACATAACTATATTTTCAGTGGTGTATAAAGACCTTAAATAATGAACCTTTATGTTTTTATTACCTTAGCATGAGCCATTTCTATCTACATACACCGCGTTCATTGAATTCGCCATTTTGCGCCGGCATGTTTCTACAGTAGCCCTAAACGGACAAACTGCTCTAGAGAGTGCATTTGCTTATCTGGTTATTCTCTGCTGTTTAAGACGACGGCATCTTTGTCCTGTGTCTGCCACCGTAGCTTCTCTATGTGCTTCGAAAGGGAGGGGTGAGTGGTGGACTGAGCCGTTGGTTGCAAATCGCAATCTCACTGCTAGATGCTGCTAAAATTTACACACTGCACCTTTAAGAGGCTGTTGTGTTGATTGCAATATTGAGGTGTTCAGTTTTATTTAGACTTTATTTAAACATGTGATTGGTCTCCTCACAAATCAACTGTTTCTTGATTTTCACTGGTATGTCTCTTAGGTGTTGACTAGCTCATCTTTGAGTCTACATTCAGTCTGAGTAAAATACATAAAGCTGCAGTCCGTAACTTTTTTTGGTTAAAAATTATCCAAAATCAATTTTTGAGTAAGTACATAACCAGCCAGTGTTCAAAACTATCTAATTATCTTGTCTCGATTCACAACGGTAAGCTTGTAATAATGTTTTATAATAGGAGCGACATGGTGGATTTCCGCGGGAAATTTGAAGCATGCAGCAGTTCGTCTTTGCGTCATTACGTCACGTCCGTAAACAGAAAGGAAGGAAGTCCCGTTCAGGCTAGTCGGTTTTATCACATGTGAGGATGCTGCTGGTAGCAGCACATTTATAGCCTTTTCTCACAGCAGCTGAAATAATTAAACTTATCATTTTAATGGCGGATTGTAATCCAGAAAGATCCAAATGACAATCAACAATGACAACTGGAGATTCACCCGTAGTCAAAAAGCAAAAGACTTTGGACTGTGGAGTGGATACAGAAATTGAAATCTACAGGTAACGCTAATATACACTAAATACACAGTCACGCAATGCTGATGTTATTAACATTAACGGTTTGAGAACAATATAACAGTAATAATAATTTGCATGGTTTGGCATGATCCAAACTAAGCGATCATTAGATTTACTCATCATTGGCAGCGCAATTTATTGTAGGCCTAATGCTTTTTTCCTCAGTTGGTCAGAACAAAAGTAGCAGACGTGTTACTTACTTGTTCGGATGATATTTTCCAGTGAAAATTCTTATATTGGTCATACTTTCAAGACGTAGAATCTGTGATTCTGAAGTACAGTATCCACACCGGTGTAGTAATTGACAGCAAACATTAGATTCATCCGCGCTGACGAGCTGTGCCAAGGCACAACGCACATACAGATAACTGTTCCACATATGACTACAATTGCAGATTTCAAACAGAGATGGCGACAAAGAGGAAAAATCGCGCACTGCCAGCTTTAAGTACTCTTAAGCTCTGGGTATACTTCGTTTTGCACAGTTTAACGCATAGCCTATCAAAGTATACTTCATTTGACTTCATGCCAAAGTCCCTTTAAGACAAAGTAATTTCACTCGGTGGCCATCTTTGAAATGCCTCACGGGCATGCAAGTGCAGCTCCTGTTTCTTTGAATGTGGAAACATCAAATTCTCCAAAGCTGTTTGCCAAGCTTTTGATTAAATTTCATATTTGAAATCACCAATGAAATTTGACAACAACTGTCTCATACATTTTTATTCTAAACATTTGAATCATGACAAAAAAAAAACAGTATTTTTCAGGCTGGATCAAGCTAATGCGCATGTGCAGTCCTAAGTGTGCATCTCTTGTGTCTCATTTCGGAGGCGCATGTCTGACTGTTTCTATAGGAACCGGAGCTTCTAACGGCCGCTGCAGTGATGTGATGACTTTACCAATCGGCGATTGGCTCTTATTTAGAAGTGGGACTGATTCTGTCCACTTATTCCGCCATTTCTCCCCTTCAAAACAATATGAGTGAGGCGTCTTGTGTTATTCTATAGTCTTTGCTCACATGCAGTTTTAAGCAATCTCTTGCCACAAGTTACAACCCATGTAAATATATTTGTATTCGTTCATGCTAGAGCTGTACTAATGAGGGTACTTTCTAACCTCTTTGCACAATCTGTCATCTATATAGGCCTCCATTGTCGCTGTAGCTTGCATGCGTTCTGTTCTGGTCTGTTCTGTTTATGCTGGTTTTCTTCGACTACCTTGTGAATCAACACCCCGAGGGCACGGTTGCCACCCTGGGGATAAACTAATTACTGCAAAAAATAAATTAAAATAAATTAAATGCGCATGTGCGACTTGTGCATACAAAGTATACTTTGGGCTTTAAAATCAGAGACTCTAAGACCTGGTTTCACAGACATGGCTTAGATATAAGATGTCAGTGCAAGTTGCTTTCTGGTAAAATAGTTCAATCATGCAATTTAGTCTGGGACTAGGCTTAAGCCTTGTCTGTAAAATGGGGGGTAAGACTTTTACTCAAGTGGTATTGGAATTGGTGACTTGTAAAATGTAATGGAGTCATGTTCACTGTACGGTATCTGTAATTTTACTTTTTATTTTACTTTTTATTTTAATTTTAAGTATGGTTTTCATGTACTCTTTACATCTCTGATTGAAATAAAAAATTTTCCCATCCCAACTAATTTTTTTCCTTCACCATGTCCCTTTGGCTACTTAAAATTAATGAAATCTAAAATAAATTAAAAATAATTCTAAAAAAAAAAAAAAACAAATAAAAATGAAAAAGTAATAATATACATATAAATAAATAAAATAGCAATACATTTAGCTTAAAAAATCTAAACTGTTATGACTCTCATTGCAACAACATCTGAGCTCAACCCAACAGTCATTCCTCGCAAAGACTTTTCTGTGTTATCATTGTGCTGTGGAAGTGACTGCTTCACTCGCCACTCTCCTTTTCCATATTAGTTATTAATGCTTGACTTCTTGGCAGAATCTTTATTAGTCTGAACGTGCTGTCTTGGCTGAGAATACGATATATCATCAGTGACAGAGCATTACATGATTATCATATCACTGAGCCCTGATCTGCGAACAGGATCTAGGTCTCTTGCATCCTCAGGGAGTACTTCCTCGCAATTGGCCCCTGATCCGAGGGCAGGGGCCATGGCGTGGAGACCGCTGTAATGAGTCTCCACTCTCCTTCCTCAAGGGGACAGCACTTCACTTTATCCTTTCCGCTTCTCCTTTCAGCTGGTCCTGCGGAGGCAAACTGAAAGAGGAGGAGGAAGAGGAGAGATAATGGAGGCTATTCAATGGAGGAGAGAAGCAGACACTTTTTTTTAAATGGCTGTGTCAAATGCCACGTTCTCTCTCTCTGTGTTTTCCTCAGGGGGGGACTGCATGTGTCCAGAGAGAACTGTAGCTCTGCTGCAGTATGAAAACCTTGTGTGTGTATGTGTGAGCAAAAGCGATTTTGTTTGTGGGTGTCTTTATGTGTGTAAGGATTTGTATTGTCACAGACATTTCTGTAACAATTTGTGTCCTGATTTGTGCTGTGATGTCCTCTTTGCCTGGCTATTTTTATACCTGCGTTGGGAGGCTGAAGTCAGCCTCACTAAAACGCTAATGAAGACTAGAGAGCATGACTTAGTCTCTTTAATGGCATAGTCTCACAGGAACGATGTTCAGGTCTTTAACCCACCTGCTATTGCTAGACCACCATGCATCAATTACACTTGATGTCAAGACTGCATTCCACTTCAGTTTGTCAAATGAAAAAATTAACTAATTAAGGTGGTTTCCACAAATGAAGTCCAAAATAGGACTTGAAACTCAAGTCTTTTTTCTTTTCAACAAAGTGCCATTGAAAGGAGTCTGTCCACCTCAGGTGATTAGGCAAAATGTTATATGTGCTGTTTTATTAGATTTTTTTTTTTTTTGGAGTCACACAACTACATAAACTACAAAAGCAGTTTAAAACAGTAGTTTGTTAAATAGTTATATATTTTGCAGATTTAACCAACACATGTTAGTTTGTAGTAAGTATATTTAATACATGTATGTTTTTTTTTTATAAATGAAAGAAAATATATGTATATATGTATACAACAATATAGTGTTTCCTTGTTTACAGCTGTATACAAAGCAGCACTACACTAATAAACACTACTTTATACGTAGGTAAAAGGACAAGAAAATGCCATCGAAACTATTCTGAAGACAATTGCCTTCATAGATACATTCATATTAACCCCATACTCCATTTCAATATTTATATTTTTCTTTCTATATTTCGCAAACAGTGAGCCTTCTGTGCGTGGTACAGTTTTTGCTCTGCTGGCGCGTCTGTGTTCTCCTCTTTGCTTCCATATTCAACGTGCCTCATCTGGCCTGTTTTGGGAAGTGATTGCAAAGCAGTTTGTGTGCAAGTATGGTATAGAGATCAGCCAAAATAAAACTTAAAAACTTTCTGATTTATGGCCTATTTTCTATTATTGTTCAAATCATCCCCCGGGCCAGATTGGACACTGCCGAGGGCCATATTCGGGCTACGGGCTGTTTGTTTGACACCCCTGGCTTAGACTAAAAAAGGATTAAGAATTAGGACATTTAAGTAGCTTTTATAAATGTACCCTAGAAAAAATCATTACTTGTATGCATCTTAAGACAAAGCAATGGCGCTGACATATTTTAAGATACGTCATTGCAAGTTACTTTCAGTTAAAACAGCTCAAACATGCATTTTAGTCTGAGACTAACTTAAATCTTGTCTGTGAAATTCAGCTTTGATCAAAATTACATTTTAACATATATTAAAATTGAAAAGAAAAAAATAGAAATAAAATTCATAATATTACTGTTCTTACTGAATTTTTAATTAAATAAATGTGGCCATGATGAGAATAAGATACCTCTTTCAAAAACAAATTAAACAAATTAAACACATTTACCAGCAGGGGCTAATAGGATCATCGGTCCCAACTAGCATGATGTAACTGCTACACTTTCTTCCCTTCAGCAATATTCTATTTGTTCTTAAAAATTAGGCTTCTGAGAGTTTAGTCTTTCAGGAAAACTGAAAAAAATGTATTTACAAAATTTATATGAGTGAGTACATCATGAATCCATCTTCCAAACTGTGTTGTTTTCTGACTCTGAATCACTACGGAATGCCTATAATAAATTTTTATATTCTGACTATTTTAGACTGAGCGGGACGCCAACCGCTGCGGAGTAGCTCACTACCTGCGTGACTCATCATATCCATAAACGGAGAGAAGTAGCTCCGGCTACAGTGTTCTTCCTCAAGACGCATTCAGTTTTGTTTCTTAACTGTGATAGTTATTTAGGCACATTAATAAATGTGTCCTTCTACCTTCTCTTATTTTTCATTGCAGAGACAAGTTTCTTGTTGGGGAATGCGCAAATCGTGGAGTGGCCTATAGTTTACAGTAATGACGGATTCTGCAAACTCTCTGGTTACCACAGGGCAGAGGTCATGCAGAAGAGCAGCACCTGCAGGTGAGTGCCTCTCCCGCCTGTCTATTTTTACCCTGTCTTTGTTCTTTAGTCAAGGACAGACAGTGACAGACAAATTTATATTCATAACTTTTCATTGGAAGACATGCAGGATCCAAAAGTGCATTTGTGTGCATCATAACTAAATTATGTGTTTTTACAGAATTACATTATTCGGAATACGGAAAGGAAGCTTCACACACTTTCCCAGAGAGGTTATGCTTGGATAGCTGAAGCTAAATCTTTTAAACTGATGCAGTATAGAATGTGAAGTAGTGGAAGGAGAGGAAGAACAGAGTTTGATTGTTTTGTTTTGTTTTTTATTTCTCAAGTGAGTACTAACACTAACCGTCACAGGAGTGAGGATGTTTCTCTAATGATTTGGTGAAGTGTTAGAGACAGAAGTGTCATTTTCTCACTCTGCTTGAGTTAGCAATACTGCTAAAGCATACTTCTCACATTAGTTCAGCTGCGTTAAGCCATAGTAGCCATAGTGAGTTTGCTTGTGCTATTTAGCCACTCAGAGAGCGAATTTCTCATGAGCCATAACCGAATACCTTGTTAGCGCTAAATAAACTCAGTAAGGTGCCAATCATCGGAGCAGAAATAGAAATACCAACTACGGTGATTTGGCTCTACCTACATGCAGTGATATGGATCTGCCTACAGACTGTGATATGACTCCAGAGTGAATCAGAATTCAAGGGGAATTTTAGAGGTAGATTTGGCACAAGTATTTGTCAGGTAAAGCAATAAGGGTGAAGATTTGATACTAAAAATCTTTGAGTAGCTTATAGCCACACAACTCAAATGGACCATAAATCTCTGTATTTTTGGTTTTATGGAAGCTGAAGTGCTGAGGTAATATTTATTAAATGATAATTTAAGTAATTTTGTGTAGGCCAATGTTTAATTTGTTGTCATTAAATTATACAACCCTAATTCCGGAAATGTTGGTATGTTTTTTAAATTTGAATAAAATGAAAACTAAAAGACTTTCAAATCACATGAGCCAATATTTTATTCACAATAGAACATAGATAACATAATAAATGTTTAAACTGAGAAATTTTACACTTTTATCCACTAAATGAGCTCATTTCAAATTTGATGCCTGCTACAGGTCTCAAAATAGTTGGCACAGGGGCAACAAATGGCTGAAAAAGAACATTTTGAAAAGATTTATCTGGGAGAACATCTAGCAACTAATTAAGTTAATTAACATCAGGTCTGTAACATGATTAGCTATAAAAGGGATGTCTTAGAGAGGCAGAGTCTCACAGAAGTAAAGATGGGCAGAGCTGTGAAAGAGTGCGTAAAAAGATTGTGGAATACTTTAAAAACAATGATCCTCAACATCAAATTGCAAAGGCTTTGCAAATCTCATCATCTACAATGCATAACATCATCAAAAGATTCAGAGAAACTGGAGAAATCTCTGTGTGTAAGGGACAAGGCCAAAGACCTTTATTGGATGCCCATGGTTCTCGGGCCCTCAGACGACACTGCATCACTCATCTGCATGATTGTGTCAATGGCATTACTAAATGGGCCCAGGAATGCTTCCAGAAACCACTGTTGGTAAACACAATCCGTCATGCCATCTGCAGATGCCAATGAAAGCTCTATCATGCAAAAAGGAAGCCATATGTGAACATGGTCCAGAAGCGCCATCGTGTCCTGTGGGCCAAGGCTCATTTAAAATGGACTGTTTCAAAGTGGAAAAGTGTTCTATGGTCAGACAAGTCCAAATTTGACATTCTTGTTGGAAATCATGGACGCCGTGTCCGGGCTAAATAGGAGGCAGACCTTCCAGCGTGTTATCAGCGTTCAGTTCAAGAGATGCTTCTGATGGTATGGGGGTGTATAAGTGCATACGGTATGGGCAGCTTGCATGTTTTGGAAGGCACTATGAATGCTGAAAGGTACATAAAGGTTTTAGAGCAACATAATGCTCCCCTCCAGATGACGTCTATTTCAGGGAAGGCCTTGTGTATTTCAGCAGGACAATGCAAAACCACATACTGCAGATATTACAACAGCATGGCTTCATCGTAGAAGAGTCCAGGTGCTGAATTGGCCTGCCTGCAGTCCAGATCTTTCACCTATAGAGAAAAATATGTCAAAGACGAGCACAAACTCTTCAGCAGCTGGAAACCTATATCAGGCAAGAATGGGACCAAATTCCAACACCAAAACTCCAGAAACTCATAACCTCGATGCCTAGATGTCTTCAAACTGTTTTGAAAAGAAGAGGAGATGCTACATCATGGTAAACATGCCGTCCCAACTATTTTGAGACCTAGTAGCAGGCATCAAATTAGAAATGAGCTCATTTTGTGCATAAAAGTGTAAAATTTCTCAGTTTAAACATTTGTTATGTTATCTATGTTCTATTGTGAATAAAATACTGGCTTATGTGATTTGAAAGTCTTTTAGTTTTCATTTTATTCAAATTAAAAAAAAAACATCCCAACATTTCCGGAATTCAGGTTGTATTATCCAAAATTCTGAAACTACTTCTAGTTGGCATTTTCCTATTTAATGCAATTTTTTTTTTGTATTTAAAATTATATAATAAGCATAGTTTTAGTGAAAAGTTGAATTGGATAATGATTTTCTTTTTTGTATTCCCCCCTTTAATAAAATCAGCACTAAGGATTGTACAAAGGAGTTCACATGATCAGTGTCATAAATTAGCTTATTTGATTAGCAAGAATTTAATGATTTCTTATTCATTTTATGTTTCCTATAACCGATGGTATTTTTCCAGACTGAAATTATATTTTGAATGCCAGATTTTTAATGTGATTTCAGACTTTTGAACTCCACTGTTCACAGACACCTTATTTGCAAACATTTGCAAAAACTTCAGTCAATAAAACCCACAAGAATACCTTGTTTTTGCTGCTGTTTGGAATTTCCTAAACTTTAAAGTTTAATGTTTCTTTCCTTTTACATAACGCTAAGGTGTAGAGCATGTTGGGACTGTGGCTTCGTATCTACTGTTTGTCCAGCCTCCGTAAGTTAAATAGAGCGGCTGCAGGAACTGACAGCCCGTGTCATCAGCCACTCCCCCTTGTGCACACTCTCTGAATTAACTGACAGTGAAAGACAAGGTAGAGTTTGCTAGGCGGATGTGTGTGCCACACAGGTGTGCGCACTCCCCTAACTCTTTTTCTGTTCTCTTTGTCTCGCTCATTTTCATCGCCTGCTTCTCCTTTTCCCACCCACTTTTCCCACTCTCACAACCCTTTTTGACTTTTACTCTTTTGTCTCTCTGTCCCCCTGGCAGTTTCATGTACGGCGAGCTGACAGACAAGAAGACAATAGACAAAGTCAGACAGACCTTTGATAACTATGAATCCAATTGCTTTGAAGTGCTGCTGTATAAGAAGAACAGTGAGTATTCCCAGCTATGATTGTTTAGCTGTGCCTGCTAAATCTAGCAGAAGATTGAAAGTGCAGAGATGTAATTGTGCTCTATATAAGAAGCTGAATTCCAGAAATGAATGAAAATGACTTGAGAAAATGGCTTAAGACAAAGTTTATTTCTCTGTTAGTATTGTTTATATATATATATATATATAAATATGGCATCTGATTTGAAGTGCTGCATGTTGGTTAGAAATTTTGTCAGACTTATGCATATGCCATCAAAGTGTTTCAAGAGCAGCCATCTGGCTCAGTCGGTGCAAATACTGCAGAGCGGCTGCACAAGCTCTGATGACACCTTCAGTTCCGCTAATGCTCTCAAATCTTTTTTTTCATAGCAGTTAAAACTCTGTTCATGTAATCTTAATGTGTCAAGTTTATCAACATGAAAGTGATAAAAATGGAGACCCCACTTTATTACTACCCAAATAATATAGGCATATTTTGAACTTTCTTCTTTTACATACAGGCAGCACACGACCTATTCACGGAAAAGTGTTTCTAGTTTCTACATTTATATTCAAACACCATGCGAGCGTTACTGCGGAAAGAAGAATGTGCCCGATTTGTTGGCTCGTCCCCCGACCCCAAGTTGCAAATCTTGCAGTTTTGAGTAATGAGTTAAAGGTATAGTTCACCCAAAAATGAACATTTGATGTTTATCTGCTTACCCCCAGAGCATCCAAGATGTAGGTGACTTTGTTTCTTCAGTAGAACATAAATTATGATTTTTAACTCCAACCGTTGCCGTCTGTTAGCCGTATAATGTGGGTCAATGGGAACTTCTTTTATAAGAGTAAATAAAACTTGCTTAGACAAATCCAAATTAAACCCTTCAGCTCGTGACGACACATTGATGTCCTAAGACACGAAACAATCAGTTTGTGTGAGAAACCAAACAGTATTTATAGACATCACTGTCATTGTCAGAGCGCGATCAGACCTCACTAAGCGAGTGCTGAACGCAGTTGGATATAGTGGTGTTTTAGAGGTAAAAAATGATATAAATACTGTTCGGTTTCTCACACAAACCGATCGTTTCATGTCTTAGGACATCAATGTGTCGTCACAAGCCGCAGGGTTGTTTTATTTACTCTTATAAAAGAAGTTCCCATTGATCCACATTATACGGCTAACAGACCGTAACGGTTGGAGTTAAAAATCATCATTTGTGTTCTACTGAAGAAACAAAGTCACCTACATCTTGGATGCCCTGGGGGTAAGCAGATAAACATCAAATTTTCATTTTTGGGTGAACTATCCTTTTAAAGCAGTGTCAGATACAGAAAGTGGTTGATGGGTGGGTCTCTAAAAGTGTGGATGGGCCTGAATAATTTGTTTTTTATAACATGTTTTTTAACCGACTTAACTTGATAAAAAAACAAAAAAAAAAAAAAAAACAAGGACTGGTCCCTGTGGCACTATTAAGATACCACTGTATCACTAATAAGAGAAATCACAATGTCTGAGTCTTATGATCGACAACCAATGGCCTGAATTAGCATATTATTATTAATATTAGGTTATAGTTCTAATAAAATACATGACATTTAGGGCACTTTCACACTGGCAGTTTAGTTTGAAATGAGGCATGGTTTGCAAATTTCGCATGAAAATTTGGTAATGTGAAAGTTGCCATGCAGACACTGGAGCACAACGGGGTACCGAACCTGAGACTGCCTGTAAGAGGTGGTCTGAGTTCAGTTGCACTGGAACTGTGGCGTGACATACAGTATGTACATCCAGTAAACCCAAGTGTCATTCACTCTGCTGTGTATAATAGCGCCAAATTAATTAAAAAACATAATATATTGACCTGCGTCCTGTTTTCTGTCATGTGCTGTGCACATTTATGATGGCGTAAGATGAACACAAATGCACCGGGGTTCAAATGAATCAAGTTTAAGCTGTGTCCCAGTTCAGAGGCTGCATCCTTCGAAGGCCACGAAGATCGGACCGACCATTGTGAAATGGAATTGTCTTGGATTGTTCTTGTCGCCTAGCAGCTGAGACAAGCTGCAGTAATGTTTGTACTGGACTTTTTTGAAAGTTATATTAAAAAAATCCTGTCCTCACCGGTGCACAATGAACTCTGGGGCAGGGTAGGCTGTGAAGGATCCATCTGTTGTATCATTGAATTTCACTCAAAGTTGTGCGACAGTCAATCGCTGTTTACGGACACCATAGGAATAAATGAGAAGTGCAGTAAACTACCTGTCGCAAAAAGTCTGTAACTTAGTTCAATCCGAAACGATTGTTTAATGGCAAACATGTTGAAGATTAGCCGTCTGTCGATTCATTTAATTATGATAAGCTTTTTTTTTCCCACAAAAACAGTTTATTCAGCGCAGTGAAGCCTATCCTCCTTCCATACCACAGCGTTATGCTTTTTTTTTTTGCTAACCTTGCATGCTTGCCTTCAAGCGGCTTTGATATGCATCCTTTGAATTGGGACACAGCTTGAGTGTGAAACCAGACCAACACTGCAGGGGCCACCAGGAACAATCGCACTCGCACTCGGACTTGGACCACAGCTAACATGCCCAGTGTGAAAGCCCCCTTAAAGTCATTGAACAAAATAATTTATTTTCATGGATCTGCCTGGGTGGGCAAGCTGTCAATTGTAGCTCCGCCCCTGAGCTAAAGGCAGGCAAATAAGACGCTACATCATTCTGAAACTTTTCTCCACTCTTTTGCAAAAAAAAGTGTCTTGCTAAAAATAGGTATGGGCATTTTAGTCATTTTGTCTACTCGAGTACTCAATTGTGCAGATACTTGTGATAATTGTGCATTGATTTTTAATATGCATCAAGCCGACGTGTTTGGTTTTTACATAGCGTTATATGTTTTTTTAGTACCGCTGCGATGCAGCCCACTTTCTGTTTTCGTCGCGGCTTGCTTGCACTCTGCGTCGCATGTTTACGCAGTAAGAAGTTAAAATAGTTATATTAAAGAGTCTGAAGAACCTATATATTCAGTTGGGTGCAATTTAGCTGTTGATTAGTGTGTATGTGTGTGTGCACACACGCCCGCTCTCCTTATCTAGATTTTGTAAAAAGTCAAATAATTTATGATCATGTCTGATTATTGGCTGCTCATGCCCATCCCTAAAAACTCAGTATATTTGCTGAGTTATTTGATAGTTTACACCTCGAGGCATCTTGCATTTTGGGCACAATTGCATCCTCTCTGCTCTTGAATTTCTGTTATGTAGTTACTATAAAGATAAATCACCTCATGTTGCCTCTGTAAGATAAAGCTGCCCTGTTAAGCTCAAATGTAATGACCCATTAGGCACACGGGTTACACAGTATATTTCTCATATGGGTGAACTTGGTCTCAATGATCTTCATGTCTCTTTTTTCTCAATCCCTGTCTTTCTCTTCCAATCTTTATTCGCCACCATAATCTCATCATCATTTATTCCTCTCCTTCCCTTCCTTTAACCTCTCTGTCACATTCACTTTCCCTCACTATTCTCATCATTTTCATCCATGTCTTTTATCTTCTTGGTCATGACTCCTTTAAAACTCTCAATTTGCTTCTTTTCACGTACCACTTTTCATACTTTCCCTTTCTTTCATCCTGCTTTCTCTCCTCTCTCATTGCATTCATCCGGTGTCGTCAGGAACCCCTGTGTGGCTCTACATGCAGGTGGCCCCCATCAGGAATGAGAATGATAAGGTGGTCCTGTTCCTCTGCACTTTTAAGGATATCACTGTCTTCAAGCAGCCCATTGAAGATGAGACCACCAGAGGTAAGAACTCTAAACCTCATCTGAAGTGAAGAATTTTTCAGACTTTTGCATTAACACACCAAAAAGCATAATTCATAATTGTCAGTTTGTGTTTTTAAGTTGATGCAATCACTCTGCAAAAAAAAAAAAAAAAACTTTTAATAAATAAACATTTATATTTTTATATTTTTTCATCTGTATTTTTCTCTTGTTTTTCAATAATATTAAGCAGTATTTTGACTCTTTGATTTCAGAGAATATATCTTGAATTAAGTTTATTTTTCATTATCTATTAACAAATGTATTTATTTAAATGACTTGATTTAATAATTGATTGATTGATTGATTGATTGATTAATTTATTGATTTAATTGTGTTATTTTTAAAAAAGTATGTAACTCAAAAAATTTGAGAGGTTTAAATATAAAAGTGCTTAATATCTTAAACAATAATATCCATAATAAATATCCCTAATATCTTCTTATACAATATTTTAAGTAGATTGATCTTATATTTTAAAGATATTTAGATATTTAGACTTTAATCATGCCTACTTTCAAATTAGTAATAATAGCATATTGGCGATTTGGCAAAAGATCCCTTGTGCATTAATGTTTGTACTTTGTAAAGCGTCATATCTATCTATTTACAACTTGTTTTTGTTGCATTGAGCAGTGTAGCCAATCACAGACATGTCTGTTGATTTCTTGAACGCAATGGCCAATCAGAGGTGTTTGATTTGGAATCCGCTTTACTGCTCAAAGCCGGAGTTTTCAGTCCAGTCCAATGCTGCAGTCTGCACTCTCGCAAATCCTCTCATAACAAAGTGTAGACATTATGTAAATAAGAGATTTGTTGTAGAAAGCTTTAGTGATTATACAACCTGATCTAATGGAAAGACGTACCTGTGGGAACATTTTCGCGAGTCGTAAAAATACGTACCAATACGTTCACATCACTGCAGTTTCCAACAGAAATGAATGCTAGAGGCAGTAAAACAGCAAGCGCTTTTAATCGTTTTTATACACAATTATGATTACAGGGACAGATTGTGGATTAATAAAGACTTGTTTTTACGTCATGACTTCAAAACGCTTTTTACCAAAGTGCCCAATTTGTAAACGAATATGTTTTGGACTTTGCATTGGTTTTCTGACATAAGAAGCTTGCTCGGTAGCTCAGAGTTGGGCTTAGGACACGGAAGGCTTGGGTACGAATCTGGGGAAAAATGAGTCACGGTAAAAGAGCTCAAAGATGAGAGATCAAAATATGCAAAAGATGCTTTTTATGTCACATTTGCTTTTGTTAACACTATCAGGTAGTTTAGGTGTAGTGTTGATGCTACGTTATTTTAAAAAATAATGGAGCACTACACTTTTAAGTGCCACTCACTGGACAAAATTTCAAATCAGAACTGCGGTGATTGGTATAAAACCATCATCATAAAAGTGTACCATATTCATGTTTATCTGTTCCGACATTTCACATTGAAACTGCAGTGATATGTACGTATTGCTATTTTGTGACTCGCGAAAATGTTCCCACAGGTATGTTTTTCTAATGAGACCAGGCTCTGATTATAACGGAGCTTCATGAGATCGCGACTAAGATGAGTGACAGCTTTTGAGTGATTATGAATGGCCAACTCTTTGCGCACTTTATAGGCGATATATAATCAATTAAGAATTTGAATAAATCTTTTGTTTTTCATGCTTGATCCAGCAGCCACGTACACGCTGCAAAGTTTTGGGAGTGACATCCGTTAATTCATGTATTTGAGTGATTATTATAGTGATGCATGCACAATTTTTTCTCTTCTTTTCCACAAAAAAACTATTTTGTCTTTCATTTGATTGGGTGGACCAGCCGAAAATCTGAGTGGGTCCGGTGCCACCCTGGCCCTTATATAGCCTCGCCACTGGTTGGATGTGTTTCAACTGTGTGTTGCAGCCTGCTTGGCATAATAGTATATGGTTGTATAATGAGAGCGACATGCTGTCACTTTATGTTGGAGAGTGCTGCTTATGGGCAGCACTGCAGTCAGCCATTGAGCGTTCCTCGTATATATGTGTACTTATGATTGATGGGCATTGTCAGATCCCACTTTTTCCTCCATTTACTCTCTCTTTCTGCTTTTCTCTCTCTCTCTCTCTCTCTCTCTCTCTCTCTCTCTCTCGATCTCTTATAAACCAGTGGCTATTTTCCTTGTCAGCTTGTGCCACTGCTAAACTGAAGCACTTGTCCTTTGACAGTGATCCTAGCCCACACAGGAGCTCTTTAAAGAAACACACACACACACACACACACACACACACACACACACACACACACACACACACACACACACACACACAGAGATATATATATATTTGGAATTTCCCCTCAGAGACTTGATAGCAGCTGCTGTCACTTTGTGGCAGGGCACCTGTGCCCAGCTGAGTCTCCTGTCAGTGGGAGTGTGTATAGAGCGACAAGAAGTATTAGTTCAGCGAGTATTTTCACTATTTATCAGATAGATAGCCAGTCAGATAGATAAACCCTCCAATACACAAGCAGTGATGAAATTAAACCTCTCTGCAGTTATTGACATATTTTATGGTCTAGCTATAGTGCTTGCATCATAATCTACCTGCTTTGGCAATTGCAGTCACATGGTATATGAAAATGTCAATGAAGACATTGATTTCAGTATGATTGTGGGTAACCAATTACTGCATATCTTCTCAAAGTTGTTTAACCAAAACACTACTGGCTTGGCCATATACACTGCTCAAAAAAAAGGAACACTTTGAAAACATCAGATCTCAATGGGGAAAAATATGCTAGATATTTATTCTGATATGGACTGGGTAATGTGTTAGGAATGAAAGGATGCCACATCGTTTGAAGGAAATAAAAATGATCAACCTACAGAGGACTGAATTCAAAGACACCCCGAAAATCAAGTGAAAAAATGAAGCAGCAGGTTAGTCCATATTACTGAAATTTCATTGCAGCGACTCAAAATGGTACTCAGTAGTTTGTATGGCCCCCACGTGCTTGTATGCATGCCTGACAACGTTGGGGCATGCTCCTAATGAGACGGCGGATGGTGTCCTGGGGTATTTCCTCCAAGATCTGGACCAGGGCATTACTGAGCTCCTGGACAGTCTGAGGTGCAACCTGGTGGTGTTGGATGGACCAAATCATATTGTCCCAAATATTGGCCATTCAATGGTATCAATTCCTTCATCCTCCAGGAACTGCCTGCATGCTCTCACGACTCACCACATGAGGCCAGGCATTGTCGTGCACCAGGAGGAACCCAGGACCCACTGCACCAGCGTAGGGTCTGACAGTGGGTCCAAGGATTTCATCCCGATACCTAATGGCAGTCAGGGTGCCATTGTTTAACCTGTAGAGGTCTGTTTGTCCCATGGATATGCCTCCCCAGACTATCACTGACCCACCACCAAACCGGTCAGGCTGAACAATGTTACAGGCAGCATACCGTTCTCCATGGCTTCTCCAGACCCTTTCACATCTGTCACCTGCTTTTATCTGTGAAAAGCACAGGGTGCCAGTGGCAGACCTGCCCATTCTGGTGTTCAATGGCAAATGCCAATCGAGCTCCACGGTGCCGGGCAGTGAGCACAGGGCCAACTAGAGGACGTCGGGCCCTCAGGCCACCCTCATGAAGTCTGTTTCCGATTGTTTGGTCAGAGACATTCACCAGTGGCCTGCTAGAGGTCATTTTGTAGGGCTCTGGCAGTGCTCATCCTGTTCCTCCTTGCACAAAGGAGCAGATACCGGTCCTGCTGATGAGGACCTTCTATGGCCCTGTCCAGATCTCCTAGAGTAACTGCCTGTCTCCTGGAATCTCTTCCATGCTCTTGCGACTGTGCTGGGAGACAAAGCAAATCTTCTGGCAATGGCATATATTGATGTGACATCCTGGAGGATTTGGACAGCCTGTGCAACCTCTTTGGGGTCCAGGTATTGCCTCATGCTACCAGTAGTGACACTGACCCTAGGCAAATGCAAAACTAGTGAAAAACAGTCCAAAAAGATGAGTAGGGAAAAAAATGTCAGTGGCCTCCACCTGTAAAACCATTCCTGTTTTGGGGGTCATCTCATTGTTGCCCATCTAGTGCACCTGTTGTTCATTTCATTAACACCAAAGCAGCTGAAACTGATTAACAACCCCCTCTGCTACTTAACAGACCAGATCAATATCAAAGGAGTTTAACTGACTTGATGATATTCTCTGATTAAAAAGTGTTCCTTTAATTTTTTTGAGCAGTGTATATCCATATGGCTTTTACTAAATATTCATGAATATACAAAATTATGCATCACAGTTGATGCCCTTACATTCCTTTGACATAGAAGGGCCTCTATTCTGGCCGTGTCAAGCCTTATCACCACACCAAACCACAAACTTTATTTAAGCAGGCATTCAAATCATCTACAGTGATTACTTTGTAAATGAAGGACTCTTTGCCCTTATCAAAATGTTAATCTATGCCGCTCCTGACCCTTGATGCACTAATAAATATTAACAGCACAATCAGATTATTCATAGACTGGCATGTCTCTTGAGCTTGTTGTTAGGTAAATATGAGATCTGTTGTTCTAAAGGGGCATTTGTTAAACGTCACACTCCAGGTGTGTATTCAGTATTGCTTCATGAATAGCTCATGTGCACGTACTGATGAGAGAGTGCAGCATCAGGTATACTAAGCCAAAAACTACCAAAATGCACCAAATCAGCATATTATAATTATTTCTGAAGGATCATGTGACACTGAAGACTGTAGTAATGACTGCTAAAAAAAATTCAGCTCTGCAATCACAGGAATAAATTATGTGTTAAAATATATCAAATATTGAAAACAGTTATTTAAAATTGTAATAATATTTTACAATATTACTGTATGAAATAAATGCAAATTTGGTGAGAATAAGAGTCTTCTTTCAAGAACAATAAACTTTTGTAAGTATATACACATTATCACCTTTTATAATATCAGATTATTAATGTTTGTTAATGTTACTAATTAAATGGTTAAAATAATATGATTTTGAAGTGAACTGCTCCTTTAATCCAGACTTTAGCTTCCACTGTTGTTTTTTTAGGTAAAGAATAACATGCATTGAGCATAGTTAGTGAAGCTTTTAGTGTTATTTGCATCACAGGAAGTATTTTGTAATTAGTTGTATAATAGAGATCTTCCCTAGAGCCTCAATCCATGTGACTGTTTCTGCTCCCCCTGGGGAGATGATAGAGCTAAAAGCAAAATTACAGTATGTGTGTTCATGTATGTTTCTATGTATGCTGGGCTCAAAATCCCATTGGAATAGTGTTCCTGTCGGTAAGGGTCTGCTCTGCACTGGTGGTCCAATGAAATATGCAAAGCATCTGCATAATAAAGCACCATTAGGCGTCAGTGCCCCCAATGCACATCGGGTTATTTTGTGTTGACTGTGTATTCGTCCCTTGCGTTTAAATGATTTGTAAAAAACATTTAAACCATTTAAACACAAGCGTGTGTTCTCTCTCTGAGGACCTCTGACCTATCAGCATGATCTCATTGATGGTGACTTACCCAGGGGCACAAACTTCAAATAATAGCAAATAGGGAGGGAAAATGAGGAATGAATATGGACTCCATGGCAACAGTGAAACCCTTTGAGATCCTTCCAGATCTTTCTCTAAGCATCTGATAGTTACCTGGAGAGGATTTTCAGCTCATCAAATGTGTACTTTAAGACCTCAGCATTGACACAAGCATAAATTGAGAGCTAGCCAGTAGAAGCTCAAGGGAACATAGTTAGCAGCAATGAAGAAATGAAGAACCTGTTTTTATGGTTAGGTTCAGAGCTATAGATAGAAAAAACAACAGGAAGATTGCACAAAGCAAGCAATTAACAAGTCATATTTTAAAAGATGGATACTTTTTGTTGATCATAGCTGTTGATCAAATTATATGAAAAGCATTATAGATGGGCATATATCCAGTGCATGTTCTGCATATTAACCTACAAAGCCTGCTGTATCATATTTAATATACAAATTTCCAAGGCCTCAAAATATTAACATGGTCAAAACTTTGCTGGAAAATCTGTTGTACACAATCCAATACATTCCTTCTGTTGTGTGATTGATACTAAAGGTCTTTTAGTATAATTCTAAATACATCCCCCTCTAGGTTTGGTACACATGTCTTTTTGCTGATAATAAAAGTAAGTATTTAAATCATCTTACTAAGACATGCTTATTGCGAGATACTGAGTAACAACTGAATCTTCTATATCATACTATATGAGCCATAAACCCTGAAGAAAATTGCATTCAGAATTTGTTTTTTTCATGTGTATCATTACCTTATTTGCTTAATTCCTTTAGTGAATTGGGTGCGTCGTGGAAATTCTCAGTACAAATCTGACTTCACCACTGACAATTTAAACAACTCCTAGTTGTTAATATAATACTACAGTATCTCGAGGTAATTCACTGAATTCCTGAATACTTACAATACAATCCAATACTTTCTCTAAGTATGGTGACGGCATCCTGTCAAGAAGCTACTATCACTACCTCAATCACACCTGGCTGTTACTTTTGTTATCTTTTGAGCGTAGGATTCTTCTACTTCTTAGCTGCGCAGCATATACCTGACACGACTTCCAAGTTGCTCTTTGTAGAAATGAAGATTTATTTACAGCCGGGAGGTCACTCGAGTTGTCACAACGACAGAGTGAGTCTCTGAACAGAAAGGCACATACACATTTAAACCTTACAGTTGAGTAAAAATCAATGTCACTCAAGTCTTTTCAATGTGATTTGTTCTTGTGATTGGTTTATAATGATCTGAGCTGAGCTAATCAAGTGACTTCTACTGTTTTAAGTAAGCTTACATGTTCTTTGACCTGAACATCCTTAGTCTGCATCTTCTATACACTTCTAACACCAGTACATAAAATATTTCCATCACAGGTGGCAAAACAATGCAAATATCATGTGCAAATAAACGCTGCTATCAGTGAGAAGTGAAGTCTCCCTTAGTTTGTGTTTGCTTCAGTGTTGCATGTCTAGCAGACCTTGTTTGCCACTCTTCTGGCAGATGTGGTGCATTTGGGCAAACATATGCTCCATTGTAGTTTAGGTCCGATAGTGTTCTATGAGGCTGTGATGGCCATACAGAGACTTCTCTGAGGCTTGCCTTGTGGTTGCTCGACACAGCCTACCTAGCGCCATTTTCCCCTGTTGAAGGACTATATCTGTAAGAGACCTCAGGGGTCCTGTGCAGTGACTCTTTGCCCTGAGACAGCCAGATGGCCTGAACCATCCATTGTTTTTCTCCTTTTCTTCCTTCTGTCTGTGACATAGTTCATTTTTTCGTCTCTTTCCTATACTGGCCAATTTAGTGTTGGAGGTTTCATGCCTATATATGACTCTCCTGTTTCCATCAAAACTGTTCATCCGGAGCTCCACAGAGTCAATATTCAGGTCTGGCTGCTATAGCCAAACCTTTGGTCACTCATGCCAGTACCAAATGTCGGTTTCAGTGGTGCCAACAGTGCAAATCTTGGGCTGTGGACAATTTGAAATATGTATTTGTTCTCTGTGTCCACCTTCACTGTCTTTCATGTGAGTTACGGTGTGGAGAAGCACCAAAAAGGCTTGACACCGCGGGACTTTTGCGTGCTTCGAGTGAAGCACAGGGTGGATCAATGATGGTTTGGGCTGCTATATCATGGCATTGCCTACTGTGCCACTGTCAAGGACTACCAAACCATTCTGGAAGACCATGTGCACCTAATGGCTCAAACATTGTACCTTGAAGGGTGTGCAATGTATCAGCATGATAATGCACTAATACATACACAGCAACACTTGTGACAGAATGGTTCGAACGTGAAAGTGAAGTTGAACTTCTCCCATGACCTGCACAGTTATCAGATCTAAATATTTTTGAGTCACTTTGTGGTATTTTGGAAAGAGCAAGTCAGAAAACGTTTTCGTACCACCAGCATCAGATAGTGACCTGGCCACTGTTCTGGAAGAAGAATTGCTCAAAATCCACTGTGAACGACTTGTATCTGTCATTCCCAAGACCAACTGATTGGCTGCAAAAGGAGTCCCTACACCAGGAGTATTCAGTTAAAGAACAGTTATATATATTTCCATCTGGGCAGCAGTAGTACTTTCTAAAAGAAAAAAAAAATCTTAAACAGTCACAATAGTAATCAAAGATAAGGATATCGGTCCTGAGAGCCAAAGCAGTGGCATCTGAGGATTAAAAAAATATATATATGTCATCAGTTGAGCCCAACTGGATATGAATATTAAAAGGTAAGATGAGATGTCTTATCAGGCTGTTATTAGTTTTACATTTAGATACCTTTATGTATGGCAGAAGGCCATGTGAATGATAAAATATACTGCATGGGGTTTCAGATTTTTCTCCTTGAAGTCTGGAACATTTTTATATTTTGCTTAAAATAAGTATCTAAAAACAAAGAAACAATGTACACAATAATCAAGCTGATCTCATTGTGAGCAGAAAACAAAGTTAACTAATTTCTAAGTGCACAGGGCAAGAAAGGGCTTGAATGAAGCTGCAAATATTAGTATATAGCTCCAAATGATCCTTACCATAAACGGCTCTATGTGAACAGCTCTGTTGTTTTGACACTCTGCTCACTAAAATCTGTAGGAATGGTAAAATTGTGCTACAGTTGTCATTTTGTCTTGCGGTCTGGTTGGTCTGGAACCAAGCCAGGGTATGGAACAGGACCACAGCCTGCTATTTGAGGATGCCTGTCCTACACCATACTAATGAATTATTGTGGTCTAAAACCTGGGGTTTCAGTTTCATTTTCCAACCCCTGTATATACTGTATATGTGTAAAAAAAACACCACAAACCCTAAACAATACATGATAACATGATTTTAGTGAAGAAATCACTTGCTAAACTTTTTTACAACTTTGTCACCTTGACAACGTTACACTATTAACACTAAAATGACTGTAAAAAATTACTATTTAAACAACTTTACAGCTCAAATAATACACATTCATTTCCATTGTAAATGACTCCATAACCGGGGGTATTCGCTTTTGTAAAAGAAAAGGAGGGATGAGTCAAAATGACTTTTTCTCATGGAAAACATAAATGCTTGACTTGTATTTATTGAGTTTAACTTGTAATGAACCCAGAAAGTTCTTTTAACTTATATGTAGCCAGTTCAGTCTGACATAAAGCTGTTCCCCGCTGAATGGGCTTGAACAGACCAGCGTGCTATTTTCATACATCCTACCAATAAGTGCACACGGCTGATTTCCCCTCCTTATCCCTTCACTGAGTTCATTGTTCATGTGGCCGTGCAGAAAGACTTCCCCTCTATGTCCCTGTTGTAATGAGAGAGAGTGGCTGCAAGAGCCCCGATGTGTTCAGACTTACTCACGGTATTGTTGTGTTGTACATTCATGAGATGTGACTTAAATGGGAGAGCCACACTGTTATTAATGTTTTACTTCTTTTCCCACCATCTAAGCTTTTAAAAATGGGCCGTCCATCCTGAAAGAAAAAAGAGCATGGATGAGATTAGTGGTAAAGCATTGCATTTACATTGGAATACACTTTGTAATCACTTGATGAAGATCTTCTTGTGCAGGACTCAACTGACTTTAGGGTTATTGAGTTCAAGAGAAAAAAACTTCCCATCAGTCTTTGTTAGTAAGAAAGCAATGACTTCAAACGAGGCTCCCCTTCGTGTCTCCACCATGTCATGATGCTTTCATTTTAAAGTCATAAAGAAACATTATGTTGGCACCGATAGCCTAGTGGTTAGTGTGCCGACATATGGCACAAATGCGTTCACGGCGCCCCGAGTTCGATTCCCGTCTCGAGGTCCTTTGCTGATAGACTTGGAACATAGGTACACAAAATATGTGACTTTATTTGGAAGGAAGGGATGAGGAAGAACAATTTTCACTGCTGTCAGCAATTGAAAGAGACTCAGTGGAAATCAGCATGGGCCATTGCTTTTCGGTTGTAGACCGTGATGCCAGCAGTGCTACTAGTTGAGTGGAAAAGTGTGTTTGTGAGTAAAGTAAACTGGAAGAAAGGTAGAGAAGATGCAAAAAAGTGTTTCAATTTGCTGATACATCATTTTGATGCTCTGTGTGGCAGGATGGACCAAGTTTGCCAGGCTAACCAGGGCGTTAACCAATAGCCGTGGTACACTTCAGCAGCTCACGCCTATGAACAAGACTGAGGTCAGCCACAAGCATTCACGACTGGCAGAGGTAAGTGTCATGCATATTTGTTTTTTGTTTTTTTTTCATCTGGTTCGGGACTAGGGTTGCAAAGGGGCGGAAAGTTTCCGGTAAATTTCCGGAAACTTTCCACGGGAACTTAACCTGGTTAATTTTGGAAATATTCCAATTTGGAAACTTAGCAGGAATTTATGAGAATTTACAGGAATTTACGAGAATTTATGGGAATTAATTGGAAATTTTAGGAAATTTATATAAATGTATAATATTTACATAAACATTTTGATTGGTCATAACATAAAATAATAGTTATTTATTTTTCGCATTCAATTAATTCTAATTTAGTAAATATGTATAATAAATATATTTTAATTGCAACAATTGTTATGTGTTATTTATTTCAGTGTCACATGATCCTAATCCTAAATCATTCTAATATGCTGATTTGATACTTATTATCAATGTTGGAAACAGTTGTGCTGCTGAATATTTTTTGGAACCTGTAATACTATTTTCAGGATTCACTTATTAATAAAAAGTTAAAAAGAATAGAATTTATTCAAAATAGAAATCTTTTCTAACAGTGTCACTTTAATATCACTTTTATTTAACAATTTCACACATCCTTGCTGAATGAAAGTATTAATTTCTTTCAAAAAAAGAAAGAACCCCCAAATTTTGAACGATATGTATATTGTTACAAAAGATTTCTATTTTAAATAAATGCTGTTCTTTACATTTTTATTCATCAAAGAATCCTAAAAAAAAGTATCACAGGTTATAAAAGAATTAAGCAGCACAACTGTTTCCAACATTGATAACAGAGTATCAAATTAGCATGTTAGAATGATTTCTGAAGGATCATGTGACACTGAAGACTGCAGTAATGATGCTGAAAATACAGCTTTGCATCACAGAAATGAATTATATTTTTATGTATATCAAAATAGAAAACCATTATTTTAAATTGTAGTTATGTTTGACAATATTACTGCTTTTTTTCTGTATTTTTGATCAAATGTGCATGTTATGGACTGGCGGAATGCACAGTGCATGCAGGGGTCCTCAATAGCCCTGCAGTATATAGTGTGCTGTGTGAATGTCAGGGTAAAAATTAAACTAAAATTGAATTAAATATGGTTGTTTTAACCAAAATTATGCTGCAAGATGTTCTTTTCAACTACATTTAAGTACCCTGTCATAGGCTAACCTGTAATTTTGCAAATTCCCTGTTAATTCCCATTAATTCCCGTTAATTCCCATATATTCCCGTTAATTCCCATGGAAAGTTTCCAGCTTTGAAAATTCCCGGAATTTTGCAACCTATTGGGGACTTTCCATTGATTAAGCTAATAATCTTTTCTGTCCCTTAAACATAAACTTGACCATCATAGAAGCCTTTTTGCATTTTTAAATTTTCATTAAAACTGTATTGAGCTTTTTTACTAGCTAGGACCTTTGGGTGGTCAGGTTTTATGCCTGATTTTCATTTACTGTCTTTTTGGAAACATCTGGGCCTCCCAATGTGGGAAAAACCTGACCCACACACATATAGTCTATATGCACATATAAAAAGGTCAGCTGTCTTTGTCAGTCCCACATTGCAGAAATAAAGTCATTTCCAGACAAATGATAGTTGACTCAGCTGTCCACTAGCTGCTGACGTAAGCTTTATGTCTCTAAAACTTGGGTGTATTATATCTTATGGTGCCCTTACAACATGAATGGCCTTTTAGTTCATGAGGTACAGGACAGTATATATTCCTTACAGTGCATTATTTTTTATAGGAAAAAGACCAGCTTAGACCAGCATATTTTTTGTGGTGGTTTTGCTGCACTGCACTGCACTGCCATTGGCATTGTTTTAAGCAAAATTCTAACAAAACTGATTGCGGTTTAAGGCCCGTTCACACCAAGAATGATTACTGCAATTATAACTATATTAGTGTTCACACCAGCAGCCGATAATACTGTTTATTTCAATCGTGCCCTGCAGTTTTGTCATCTGCCACTTTAAATGCTCAAACTCTTTTAAGCTGTGATTGGCTGATTGGCTGCTAAGTTTTTACCATCCTTGGTAAAAATGAAATTGTTGCTGTCCTTGGTGTGAAAAGGCCTTAAATGCTTAAATAGGCCAAAAAACAAAACAAAAAAGACGTTATAGCAAAGCTGGTTGATAAAGGTAGGCTTTGCTCGACAAATCTCAATGTCTGACCCTTTTTTCATCTCTCTCTGTCATTTTTATTAACTCATTCAGTTTCTGTCTCATTCAGGCACTTCAGTTGGGCTCTGACATCCTCCCTCAATACAAGCAAGAGGCTCCTAAAACTCCACCTCACATTATATTGCACTACTGCACCTTTAAGACCACTTGGGACTGGGTCATCCTCATCCTCACCTTCTACACGGCCATCATGGTGCCCTATAATGTGTCATTTAAGACCAAACAGAACAACCTGGTATGGTTGGTACTGGACAGCGTGGTGGATGTCATCTTTCTAGTGGATATTGTATTGAACTTTCATACAACTTTTGTGGGACCTGGAGGAGAGGTCATATCGGACCCAAAGCTCATACGTATGAACTACTTGAAGACCTGGTTTGTCATAGACCTGCTGTCTTGCCTGCCCTATGACATCATCAATGCCTTTGAAAACGTGGATGAGGTAAGCACAAATTTTTATTTAAGCAATATTAATGTTAATAATAATCACACACATTGTATACAATATATATATAATCACACACACACACACACACACATATATATATATATATATATATATATATATACACTACCACTCAAAAGTTTGGGATCGGTAAGATTTTTAATGTTTTTAAAAGAAGTTTTGTCTGCTCACCAAGGCTTAATTTATTTAATTAAAAATACAGTAAAAACAGTAATATTGTGAACAATTATTACAATTTAAAATAACTTTGAATATATTTTACAAAGTAATTTATTCTCGTGTTGGCAAAGCTGAATTTTCAGCATCGTTACTCCAGTCTTCAGTGTCACATGATCCTTCAGAAATCATTCTAATATGATGATTAGTTCCTCAAGAAATATTTGTTATTATTATCAATGTTGAAAACAGTTGTGTACTTTTTTTTCAGGATTCCTTGATGAATAGAAAGTTCAAAAGAACAGCATTTATCTAAAATACAAAGCTTTTGTAACATTTTACACTACCGTTCAAAAGTTTGGGGTCAGTAAGAATTTTTATTTTTTTATTTTTTTTTTAAAAGAAATTAAAGAAATGAATACTTTTATTCAGCAAGGATGCATTAAATCAATCAAAAGTGACAGTAAAGACATTTATAATGTTACAAAAGATTACATTTCAAATAAACACTGTTCTTTTGAACTTTCTATTCATCAAAGAATCCTGAAAAAAAATATTGTACACAAATATTTTGTACAATTGTAAACAATAAATGTTTCTTGAGCAGCAAATTGAACATATTAGAATGATTTCTGAAGGATCATGTGACACTGAAGACTGGATTAACGATGCTGAAAATTCAGCTTTGCATCACAGGAATAAATTATATTAATTAAAATATTTTCAAATAGAAAACAGTCATTTTAAATTGTAATAATATTTCACAATATTACTGTTTTTACTGTATTTTTAATTAAGTAAATGCACCCTTGGTGAGTAGACAAAAGTAGACTTTTTAAAAAACATTAAAAATCTTACCGATCTCAAACTTTTGAGCAGTAGTGTATATATATATGACAGTAAAGACTTTTATATTGTAACAAATTTGTTTTTCTTTTGAACTTTACTTTAAAGAATGATGAAAAAAATCATGGATTCAACAAAAATATTAAGTAGCACAACTGTTTTTAACATAGATAATAATAAAAAATGTTTCTTGTGCACCAAAACAGCATATTACAATGATTTGACATTGACATTATTTTGCCATATGAAGTTAGAATTAAATGTAGTTAAATATTTCTTTCTCTAATTCAAAAGAATCATTAATGGAACTGTTAAGGAATATTTTAGAGTAATCGGAATTGTTATCAGATTGATTGAATTCCTTATGATTCCCATCCCTTGCCAAAGTGTATATCCTCTGATTCACACTTATTTGGAGAGGTTGTATGAATGATGTGATCCTGTTTCATCAGCTTTTATTTGTTGGTCTCTGCTGTCATAATGACTTAACTAAATAATTTAGCAACTTGAATGATGATTTAACTGTAGAAGTCTTTGAAACAATTTACATCATGTCTTTCATCCAAATCACTGCCAAACTAAAATCTTTTGTTTTCAGTTTGTAACAATTTGATCAGATGTAACACATCTGATTGTTCTCAGATGACCAATTATAAGCAAAAGCACAAATCAATAATCCTTCATCTTCTTTGCTTTTATTACCTTTGGTCTTACGTTTATGGAGTATTCCAATCAAATTTTCTGTGCTCAGCTCTTGCATTATAATTGATCCTCCTCCATGTTACTAAAGTTAGTTATTATTTATCTGTGGATCTTGTTTGTGGTAATTACTGTTTGCGCAGGATTTCTCCAGCATACATTTCCATCTCTTACTGAGAAGAAACGAATGCAGCTTGTGTTCCTCTGTCTTTCACTTGCACGAGCGGTGCTGCTGAATGCGTTCTTTTGAGCGTGTCAGTAATGCTTTATTTTTCTCTCCAAAAGGATTGGGATTTAGTGGACCCCTCCCCAACATTTCTAGTGGCTGAAACTCATAAGAACTATATCCATTACTGCCATCTCTTTCCGTATCAGTGGCTGCTCACTGTACTGGGCATTAGCCTAAATGGTCTCTACCCAGCCAGACAGTTCAGTGATACGTGAGCTGGTTGAATCGTAGAGTCTGAAGATATTTTGAGAAATGATTTCAGTGATTTTTTGTTGTTGTTGTTCAAATAATTGAATATTTTGAACGGAATGGAAATATTTAATGGGTTTGGTTACCGACATTCTTCAAAACATCTTCTTTTGTGTTCCACAGAATATTATCATACAGGTTTGGGATGACATGAGTAATAATTAATGGCATAAATGGCTGAACTATCCCTTTAAGTGTTCTTGAAATAAATTATAGTGTACTAAAGTTCCTTGATAAACTCTTACACCTGTGTTTTGAGTGTAAAGCACTTCCAGTGCTCTTTTTGTACTTCTGTGTACTTGATATTTTTCTGGAGGATCAGCGGGAGATTTTACTCACCATATTTTTTTCATCTGTCTGGAGGCATCAGTCCAACTAATATAGAGCGCTGAGAAGGAATTAATCATCCGAAAACCATTAAATGGACGCATACGTTCTAATGGCTGTAGGTTGAATTGGGCGACTGTGGACATTCACAATAAAATATGATTCTCCTTTAAGCTTCTTTACATTATTAATCTCCAAATGCATGGTATGATATATTTATCCAATAAAATAACTCTTCAGTTTCCTACTGGTGCCCGTAAGTTCACAGTTGCCCAGGCAACAGGCATCCTCTCCCATTGTGGTGATGTTGTTGGAATGCATTAGTCTCTGCATCATTGGAACACAATGAAGTTCCAAAAACTGCAGTGTGCCCGGATCTCAGTAAAGTGTTCCTGTGTCGTCTGGGACTGTGCAGGCACTGCTCTATCAGTCTTGATGTGGTTGAAATCTGCATATGCAGGCTGAGTTCAGCTAAGGTTACATCTTTAGATACATGGTCTGTAGTTGAAATAGGGTAGATAAACTAATGTTTGTTTGTGTGTCTGCTTTATTTCCTAGGGATGATTCTGTGATCAAAGGCAACTCATATTATACTTTTAGTGAGATGGTATTGGACTATACAGCGGGAATGTTTTGGGTATTATGTTCAATAGCTTTTTACATTTTTTAGATTACCATAAATTTAGGAGTATAATGAAATCTAAAGAAATACATTTAAAATCAAACAAAATTACAGCCACTTGTGTGCTGTAATCTCTGGAGTGGAAGTTTTTACACATAATTCTTCATAAATGTACTGTATTTGCTGTATTTGTTTCAGAGCCCTTGTTATTCTTACACTTTACATCATCTTATCAACAACAACAACAAAAAAATAAATAAAAAAAATACAGTCACCAGTTATTAAAAAGTTATGAAAGCAATAAGCTGAGGTGGAAAACTTAAAATGTAGCCTAATATCAAAGATTTTCTTTTTAATTTTCATAGAGCAATATTGCAACTCAATACTGTGAAAATGGTTCTTGATAAGGAATTTTATTGAACCTATGATGCTGTAAAGAACCATTTATTATTAATAGTGTAAGGAGATGACCTACATCTTTGTCTAAGACAGCTTTAGATAACGTTTTAATAAAGAAGGAAACAGATCAAGATAGAGAATTAGAGGAGAAATAGAAGATTTGATTGATCAAACTCAAAAGCATTAGGGAATTTAGGGAGGGAATAAAATAAATGTTGAGTTTAGCATCTCAGTTTTCTCCATGCATTTATGCATGTGTGTGTTTCTGAATGTGGATACATGCCAATGTGTGTGTTTATATTGTGCACACTGTATATATTTACCAGCAGAGAGTGTTTTTATGAAAGCTGATGGTCTCTGACACAGCTGCTGTTGAAATGTCATACCCAGCTTTGTCAGCTGACCCCCCAATGAATTCTGTTTGTCTCCCAAACCTGACACAAACCACAACCTCAACAGGACACTTGTTGAGCTGGCAGGTGTTAATGCTAGATGCCCACTGAGCCCTGAAATCCAAACAGGGTTTTGAAGTTTCAGTGCAAATTATCAACACTATCCCCCAGTTTACAAGGTTTAAGCCTAGTCCCAGACTAAAATGCATGTTTGAGTGTTTTTAACTGAAAGCAACTTGCACTGGCATATCTTTAAATATGTCAGTGCCACCCAGAGGAAAAATCTATTGCTCAGTGGTTGCTTTTCCTAAGCTCATATATCCCTCATTTTAGTATCAACAGCATTTCAGATGTTTCTTCTAAAATTATGTAGGAGAAATAAGAGTAGACAGAAATGACACATGATGAATATCTGAGAAAAAAAGAGTCAAAACTGAGAATGTGGTGTAAAGAACATAGAACATCTCTTTATTGTCTTGCTGCAGTCTCTTTCAAGACTCCATTTTACTGCTCTTTCTAAGCTTGTGAGACTTAAGGCCTTTGCACACTGAGTCCGAAAATTTTGTATGCATTTTTTCGTATTTGTGATCCTAAAAATTCGTCACGCACAGAGACCTTGCACCCTGAGTCCGATGAGTGAGGGATAGTTCACCCAAAAATGAAAATTCTGTCATCATTTACTCACCCTCAAGTTGTTCAAAATCTGTATAATTTTCTTTGTTCTGTTGAACACAAAGGAAGATATTTTGAAGAATATATTAAAGGTGCCCTAGATTCAAAAATTGAATTTACCTTGGCATAGTTGAATAACAGGAGTTCAGTACATGGAAAAGACATACAGTGAGTCTCAAACTCCATTGTTTCCTCCTTCTTATATAAATCTCATTTGTTTAAACGACCTCCGAAGAACAGGCAAATCTCAACATAACACCGACTGTTACGTAACAGTCGGGGTGTACGCCCCCAATATTTGCATAATGCCAGCCCATGTTCAAGGGATTACACAAGCCAGTATTAACGTCTGGAGCTGCACACAGCCGAATCATCAGACTAGGTAAGCAAGAATAACAGCAAAAAATGGCAGATGGAGCAATAATAACTGACATAATCCATGATAGCATGATATTTTTACTGATATTTGTAAATTGTCTTTCTAAATGTTTCGTTAGCATGTTTCTAATGTACTGTTAAATGAGGTTAAAGTTACCATAGTTTCTTACTGTATTCACGGAGACAAGAGCCGTCGCTATTTTCATTTTTTAAACACTTGCAGTCTGTATAATGCATAAACACAACTTCATTCTTTATAAATCTCTCCAACAGTGTAGCATTAGCCGTTAGCCACGGAGGACAGCCTCAAATTCACTCAGAATAAAACGTTAACATCCAAATAAATACTTTACTCACATAATTCGAAGCATGCATACAGCATGCATGACGAACATCTTGTAAAGATCCATTTGAGGGTTATATTAGCTGTGTGAACTTTGTAAATGCGCTGTAATATAGTCGACAGCTCGTGTGGCAGGGAGCACGCGATTTAAGGGGGCGGCGCCGAGTGTAAATCAGTGCATTGTTAATGATGCCCCAAAATAGGCAGTTAAAAAAATGAATAAAAAAAATCTATGGGGTATTTTGAGCTGAAACTTCACAGACACATTCAGGAGACACCTTAGACTTATATTACATCTTGTGAAAAAGCATTCTTGGGCACCTTTAAACTGAACAGTTTTGGTGCACCAATGAATTCCATAGCAGTTTTTTTCCTAAATTTATACACGTTTGGAACAACTTGAGGGTGAGTAAATGATGATAGAATTTTCATTTTTGGGTGAACTATCCCTTTAATGAATCCATTGCTTAAAATTTCACAAAACAATACAAAATGGAGTCTTCAAGCAGTGCGAATGGGAAATATTGGGTCCATCCAATCCCGAGATTGCGTAGAGAGAGAGAGAGAGAGGGAGAGTTCCACCTCATTAAGGAGCTGAGTGATTATCCTGAGCGTCTCAAAGTTTACTTCAGGATGTCAGTGGCTCAGTTTGATGCTTTGCTAGTGATACTGGCACAATCAGTCTTTATATTCTGTCTCTTTGTATTCCGCACTTTGTTTGTTTTACAGTGGTGCTGCTTTGTGCTGTAGACGACGTAGATCAACTTGTCAGATGACATTTGGGATTTTGGCATTTGCTTGTATGGTGGCTCTGAATTGTCAAAACGTCTATCAAAATGCGAATAATGCAGAAAATCGAACCCGATCCGAATTTTTCCATGATGGACGAAAGTTTCAGAGGCAGTGTGTAAACGTGATTGACACAACATGAAGTCATATTTATTTTTTAACGTGTGGAAATTTCGGATGTGAATTTCGGACTCAGTGTGCAAAGACCTTAAAGTTGTGATTCTCACATATCTCTCATTTCAGGATCAGCAGTGTTTCAGGTGTGTCTCCTAAAATTCCTTAGGATAAATAAGAGTAGACAGAAATGAGACATGAAATGGAGTTCCATCTGAGAATGTAGTGGAAGGAACAGCTCTTTATTGTCTTGCTGCTGTCTCTTTCAAGACTCCAGAGACTTAGTTGTGATTCTCATTTATCTCTCATTGTAGTATCAACAGTGTCTCAGATGTTTCTCCTAAAATTCCTTAGACATGAGACATGAGAAAGTTCTGAGAGAGGAGTCCAAAATGAGAAATGAGAGATCTCTTTATTGTCTTGCTGTAATCTTTTTCAAGATTGCATTATAAAAATATTTTCAGATGTTGCTTTTTTTTTCTTTTTTTATGCCATTGGGCCAGGAGACTCAAGCAAAAGTAATAGTTATTATTCCAATAAATAATAATCTAATAAAACATATAATATTTAACATTTTTTTAGAATAATCAACATGATGTTGAAATAATTTAATGTCATACCCCATTGGCAAACCTTTTTTGTTTGTTTGTTTTTTAAGCAGAAAAGTTTGCATTTAGAAAAGTAATATTATAAAAGTAATGAAAATATAAATTATATTATATAAAAATATTTTTTATTAGATTTATTTTTATTAGATTTTAAATGACAAAAATACTGACCAAAATTTTTTTGCAGTTTATTAAATGCTCTTAAATGCCTTTGAAACTTAAGCAAACAGAGAAGCTGTGATATTACTAACAACAACAAAAAAAAATCTGCTCATAATAAAATGCTGCAAAGTGTGTTATAAATATTTGAACATACAGGCAGTTGGCAAGAGTGTGGCTGTCTGTCATGGGGATTGATGTGCAGCTGTCAGATGTTTTCCTATGAGCTGTAGCCTGTTCTGTCTTTGTGTCCCCTGTGGACCACATGTCCCTGTCTATTGGCTATTCTGGTCTCTTGACTTGTGTTGTATAATACTTGATCTTTTTCTGCAAATATCAAAGGGATATATATTAAATGAAAATTCTGTCATTTACTCACTCTCATCTTGTTCCAAACTTTCTTTCTTTTGTGGAAAATAAAAGGAAGTTAAGAAGCCCTTGCACTTAAGATGAGAAATGAGATCCGCGTCATGTTTGGCAGTGGCAGGTCTTAAAGTGACAGCAGCCTAATAAACCAGTTGTTCTGATGTCTGTTATGTATCTTAACCAAAGAGCAAAGGTAACAGAGAAAATTGTAGCTTTAACAAGGATTAATATATATATAGTATATATTTTTTGGTCCATAATATATGAAGGTGAACAAGTGATGACAGAATTCTCAAGTGAACTATTTCTTGAATCATTTCACACTTACATTGTTCAGACGGTGCATGTCAGTTGTTGTTATAGGACACTTGTTATATAATGTTTGTGTTTTTTTAGCATCTTGATTTGACGTCCTGCCTGCTTACAGCTGCTGTTCTGTTCATACTAATTACTTTGACACATTCAGTGTGCTGCTGTGCAGATCTAATATCTGCAAATGGGTCTCTTGAATCCTGAAGTCCATCTCTGAGCTTATTACATGCATGCGAAAGTGCAGTTTGGCGTGATGTGAAACGTCTGCCTCTGTCTTTCTGACTTAGGATCCCATTGCAGACTCTTCTGCGGTGGGCCACATGCCAGCTGCGGCCCACTCTCCACGCAACGCCACACGTGCGGAGGACTCGGTGTTGCCTGTAAGTTCGCTCTCCTTTCTTGAGTTGTTTATGGCTCTTCTGCCCCATTTTCTCATTTGTACAGCAGTTCAGTAACCTCTCCCCTATTCAGTGTTGGGCAGAGATGCACTAATGGCTCTCTAATTTATGCTAATGTTGCTCTGAATGCTGAACCCCTTAGTGTGTTTGTTTATCCAAAGTGATTTTAGATGCGAGTCAATTCAAATTAGACGGCGCAAGCTTCATTCTCCATGCCCTGACACACACAACCACACACAACATGTTTCACCAATAGGCATTAGTGTTTCTCGTAAATTATCCCATGGTACATCTGTGGGGTCGTCACATCTGAACATTTATGAGCACACATAACCTTCTAATGTTCACACCCATTTTAGCTACTCATCTGTTTGGCCTTAAATACAAAGACAAAAAACTTTATGGTTTACTAAATGCTACATAAGCACAGTTGCAAATTAGATATAGGCCCTCAAAATGATAAATTACTTGGAAAAGTATCCATTAGGATCTGCTCTGCCTGGGGGAGTTGACTGTGTTGGCAAAATTAGCATCAGTTTTTTGCTAGCGTAATAAAAGCCTTAGGATTTCATGCAATATTGCAGAATGAACACATCTATTTTTACCTTCCTTCCTCTGTGTCAGTGTCTAGGGAAAATTGCTCCTTTCAGGAACATAAAGCATGTTTGAAAAATTAGCCTTTTGATTATGTGACGGCTGGAACAAAAAAGCAGAAATCCTCGGTGGAGGAAATGCTAATTAAACCTGTGAGGTACATATCACGGCCACTATTTATAAACAGTTCTGGGCTGACAGTCCAAAGCTGTTGAGGATGCATGCAACAATTAGGTATACTTACTTCTCACCCCCTCATTTTCACTCTGCCAGCTTAAAAAGTGAATTCCATCAAGTGTCTGCAGAGAACATGTTGTTCCATTTTGTCCTCCAGATTACCTCCCAGTTGTCCTATAGAAGATAGAAAACATTTGACTGTGAAACATTTTGGATGTATCCCCGAAATTACATTAAAGTTTTTTTTTTTTCTTAAATACAATAAGAAATGACTGATTTTGACAGTTAATTTGACATCATATCATAAAGTCATATACATGCTCCTGCTCTCTCATGTTAATTCAATATTTAATTAATATTTAGTAATGCTTATTAGTAAAGTTATTGAATATTTGTTCCTGTTCATTTCCTCTATTTTTACATTTAGATAACAGATCCTTTGTCGTCATCTAACGCTCACTTCAAGTTAATGTTTAAAGGTCCCGTTCTTCGTGATCCCATGTTTCAAACTTTAGTTAGTGTGTAATGTTGTTGTTAGAGTATAAATAAAATCTGTAAAATTTTAAAGCTCAAAGTTCAATGCCAAGCGAGATATTTTATTTAACAGAAGTCGCCTACATCGAACGGCCAGTTTGGACTACATCCCTCTACTTCCTTCTTTAATGACGTCACTAAAACAGTTTTTTGACTAACCTCCGCCCACAGGAATACACAAGAGTTGCGTTTGTAGAGTGTGTTTGTCGCCATGTCGTCGAAACGCTGTTATTTTCATCCCGCAGTCCAATCACCGGGTATGATTCCAGCTCAAATTGATAGGGTAAAATTAAAGACATGTTTACAATAACACTGAGCGCATGCATCTCCATGTTATGGTAAGAGGCGTGACCTTTCCGGGCAAGATGCGCTAAACTGCTGTCGAATCACAACACAGGAACCGCTGGCACAATCAGAACTCGTTACGTATTTCTGAAGGAGGGACTTCATAGAACAAGGAAGTCATCAGCCCGTTTTTATGACAGTGGAAACAGCGGTATACAGATAAGTAAATTATGTGAAAAATACTGTGTTTTTTTACACGCGAAACATGAACACATGTTATATTGCACACTATAAACACAATCAAAGCTTCAAAAAACCACGAAAAACGGGACCTTTAAAAACACTAATAATTTAATGGCACTGCTAAATGAAATCTATAGTGAATCTCAAAATGGATATCCATTTTTCATTCTCTATATTATAAAGCTGTGAAGCCTAAATTCAGTTGTAGCATTTCAGTCTATTTTAGCTTTTTTAGTGATTTATTTTTAATTAATTTATGCAATATAGTACGGATTTCTAATGTTGGCCATTTATTGGTTGTTGGCCATAATATTAATATCTAGTTCAGTCATGAAACTCTAGAGGGCACAGGCTGATTGATCCTTAACTTGCAATTGGCAAACAATCACATCATTGCCACATGGCATAAACTGATTGGGCTCTGCTGATCTTACAGCCAATGCGATTGCTTGCTCAACATATCAGAGTTCCTCTGAAGCCCTCCACCTCCCCCAGCTCCTCCTGCCTAGATCGGCTAGTTTATTGGTGCAGCAGCAGCAGCATATCTTACATGCTTACAGCAGCATGTCTGTGAATCTGTTAGTAGTAGCAAGTAGGGTTGTCAAACGTACTGTACCAGTCGGTACCAAAAAAATAAAGAGTTGATGGTACCAGCATTTCTGCAGTACTAGTAGTACTGAATGGTATATTCTGTACCCCTTGATAGGCATTGCTTACAAATGCTCTTGTTCGTGTTTGTTTGAGCACTTTCTGAGCATCAGAGGTTTCTATTTACAGCATGTTATTGCAAGCGTTGAGCATTGTAGCCAATCGCAATCATATCTGTTGAGCTTGTGAATGCAATGGCCTATCAGAGGTGCGAGCAAGTTAGTCAGAATCTGCTTAACACCGCTGAAAATGCACAAGGTTTTGTTTTGTTCAGTGCGAGCTGCGTGTGTGAATCCTTTCATTATAACCAACAACATAAAAGGTTCATTGTCCAATTAGACAGCTTTTTTTTTATTATAACAGGAGTTTTTGCAAGATTGCAGAAATCAGTGAGCCTGCGCTTTTGAGATTGACGGCCTTAGTGATTATAAAGGGAGGATGCTGCTCTTGCTTTCTGTTTATTACCCATTCACAATCTGAATACAAGTTTAGGTTTTCATCCTGCTAAGATTTTCTGGATTGACAACTGTATTTTAATGCACGATTGAATCGGAAACTGCAACAGTGATAAACAATGGATGAGACCATTTTTTTTAAAGTACTTAATTCAACAGTTTTTGCTCTGGTACCGAAATTGGTACAGAGAACTGCAAAATTTTACTGGTATTGGTACCGACTACTGAAATTTTGGTACTGTGACAACCCTGGTAGCAAGTCCATACTTGCTCGGCAGCAGCAATAATCAGCAGCTGCAGCAGAAGCGTAGCATATCTATTCCGCCAAGACCAAATACATTAACATTTCCTATTCATTAACATGCTAAAACTATTTTTAAGAGTTGCCATGAATGAAATAAATATTATTATGGCATAATGACATAATATAAACAATTATCAGCTTATCGTATTGACCAGAATTGTAATATTTGTGTGACCCGAATTTTCAACTACACTGAAACAAGTCTTTAATTTTCAATGGGAGTGACAGTGACCACTGATGATGTTAAGAGCAACAATGTACTGTGGCTACAACCGGTGAGAGCACAAGCAGTTGTGTCATGCGATCTGATTCCTGATTCACTTTGATATTGCATTTGTAGAGAAACGCCTACTAGCAAGAAAACTCCAGTGATTAAACCTCTGTCACTGTGAACTTGTGACCCTTTAGAATTGTAGCACTTTCAACTGAGTTTAACCCCATATTAAGTCCATTCTGCAGATCTTCCCCCATATGTCAGAAAATGTCTGCATGTTCTTTGTAGGCCTACCAAGGAGTTAATGCTGTATTTGTGTACGTTAAGTAAACTCTAACAAATATATGTTAATCAGAGTGGGCTTTTTTTCTTTAAAGACCTATAATCTGCACTGACCTGAAGTTGACAAGCAATGTTTAAGCTTTTGTTCAAAGGGATACAGTGCAAGTGTAGGCGTAGCTGAGTGAAAGCATCCTCTTTATTTTGCTTTCAGAGCCAAAAAGACTATATTTATTCCACCCTTTAATGATACAGACAAGACAACATACATCCAAACTATTAGCTGTTATCTTTCATAAGCTTAAAAGAATTTGCCAGATCAATAAAATGACTTTGTTCACTCGTGAGATCTAAGATTCTCTTTGGATGTGCCGTGTGGAGTGATCAGTCGAGGAACCCCAGCTATACATCCTCTCCTCCTCTGACATGAAAGGTGTCAGATCAAAGTGGCTATAGGCTGAAAGAGCAGGTCTCTGGAGCTATATGACACCCATCAACCTGAAATTATTCATGTTCAAGTGAACATGGAAGATCTCATCTTGAAATCCACACCTGTCTTTTTTAAAGTAATGATCTGTATTAACTAAGCCTTTTAAGTGCACCTTATGAATGTAAGCCTATATTTATATGTGCCAACATGAATGTCTTTAAGTTTGTTTGTAAGCGTTTTCTTAACCCAGATTGTTTTCTTTTCAGTCTGATATGTTTATGTTGCACACAGAGAGGCATGTAATCTTCTAAACCTGTGCAACAATGTGCTGCATAGAAGTAAAATGTAAAGAGTTCATAATGCTCTTTCTTTGTCTGGATGTATTAATGTATTTTTATGCATACAATGACTTGAATACAACTCTTCTATAAAAAACAGACTAATAACTATCCTGATCTCATAATGGAAAAAAGTCCTATTAAAAGGATTAAATTCTTGAAAATTGAATAGTTTGGGATAATCCTTTATTATATTTATTGTAAAAAAACAAAACAAAAAAAAAACAGTAAATCAGTTTTGTTAAAATATTAGAATTTTAATTTATTAAAATAATATATTATAAAATATAATAAAATCTTTGTTTGTGAAATCAAAGTCATTTGATGTGACCAACATGTTGTTACATGTGAGAAAATCAGAAAACAGAAAAGTATAGAGAACCTGCAGACCCTGTCATCTCATCTCATATGTATATACCCATCATTTTTGAAAATAATGATTAAGATGTGCACACTTGCATGTGTTCATGGCAGATCTTCTTAGTTTTGAGTGTTCTTTTTTCTTGTGTCTGTAGGTCAGCTAGTTTTAACATGCTCTTACCATCTCTCTTTTTCTTTGGTAGGGTCTCAGCAGCCTGTTCAGCTCATTGAAAGTGGTGCGTTTACTCCGCCTGGGTCGAGTGGCACGCAAACTGGACCACTATCTGGAATACGGTGCTGCTGTATTAGTTTTACTGGTGTGTGTCTTTGGCCTGGTGGCACATTGGCTGGCCTGCATCTGGTACAGCATTGGTGATTACGAGGTCATCGATGAGGCCACCAACAGCATCAAGACGGACAGCTGGCTTTATCAATTAGCTATCAGTATTGGCACGCCGTACCGCTACAATGCCAGCGGCTCTGGCCAGTGGGAGGGTGGTCCCAGTAAGCACACGCTCTACATATCATCTCTCTATTTCACCATGACAAGTCTCACCACCATTGGCTTTGGGAACATTGCACCAACTACAGACGGGGAGAAGATCTTCTCTGTGGCCATGATGATGGTGGGCTGTAAGTATCACTAAATGGTTTCCTTGCTTCATGGATGCTTTACTAGACCACTTGAGCCACAGATGGTGGGTTAATGCACGGACATTAGGAATGCGTGATATATCGGTGCCTTACCAGTTATTGGTTGATATTAGAGATGTTTTAGGTGATGCTCAATATTTATTTATTTTTAATTTTTGATTGCATTTGCCATCTAGCACTCACTTAAATTTAACCTTTAACAAATACATATCCATTTTTCATACTGTACATTATAATCGAATAAAGTTAAAATAAACCTAAATTAATCTGTAGCATTAAAAATAACTGATTTTATTTATTTTTTTATTTATTTAGACAAAAGAGTGTAGAATTTTGATATTGGCCAATTATGAAACAGGAAAATATTAATCTTATCGGTATTGGCCAGAATTTTAATATCATCCCGTATGGTTTAATGCTGATCTTCTCAGTAGGGATATGCTTAAAATGGCATCAGCAGAGTGCTTATTACATTCTCACCAATCAGCATGTCAGCAAACTTTAAGTGCTATTTAAAAGCATTGCAGACACATTGATAGGTATCATATAACATCACATAATTTGATATAAAACAATTTTCTGCCCTTGCAGGATTTCTGTTTAGAAAAACATTTGCATCATGTCCTAATAAGACCTGAGATGCATCTTTGAAAATATTTCCTGAAACTTCTCTCTCTAAGCTGCTACATTTGATAAAAAATGAATAAGCTTGTGCAGGCTTTAAACCTCTTCAGACTGTAATGCTGCACTTTGCTCTTCATCACCTAATCATTTGCTATTATCTTCAGAGTTTTCCAAGGATACTAAGTACTGTAGTAATGCAGGTCAGCTTTTGAGTTACTGAGCAGTTTCTTCAGTAATCCTTTAGAGATCCACAGGGCTAGCAGATAACATGAACTACAGTAAACTAAGCTGTGACTAGTAGCTTTTGGCTGAAATGGCGAGTGGTAGGCAGCCAGCAGTGATTCAGTGATGATCAGTGGCACTGCTGAATACGTAGTTAAGGAAGAGACATATTGTGCAATACTTCTGACAAATTAAATGCCAGTTAGATTACAGTTCAGGGTTGAGTGTGTAATTTTTTGGATGCTAAAATACTACCTTCTATCCTAGTTTAATATGCAGAGACAACTATGAGTCAACCTTTTTCAAAACATCACTGCAAAAAAATTATTTTCTTAATGAGTGTTTTTGTCTTGTTTTCTAAAATATCTAAACATCCTTACAAGATAAATTTATTTCAACAACATAAATTGACATTAAAAAATTAACATCCATCAATTTATCCAAAACATTTGACATATGTAGGATTGCTGGTTTTCTATTGTCACGGGTATGCAGGGAAGAAGAGAGGTGAGAATCTATTTAACAAGCAGTCTTTATTCCATGAACACACAAACACAGAGATAATCCACATAAGAAGCCAATGGCAATAATTCAAACATGAAGACACAGACAATAATCCAACCAGGGAAACAAGAAATGTAACAGCATTACAACTGAAGTGTAAAGATAATGCCTGACAACTACAGACTGAAAATCAAGAGTATAAATTCACAGACGCTGCATCTGAAATCCAATACTTCTCTCCTATAAAGTATGTGAAAAACAGTATGCCAACAGAGTAGTATGTCCGAATACACAGTATTTGAAAAACAGTAGGCGAAAAGTCCCCGGATGACCTACTACTTCCGGCGAGATTCTGAAGTGTGCATTCGCTGGACACTTTACTATACCTATAAGGCCACAGGAGAGGATTTATGAATGGCAAGTGATGCGACACAACTGACGCTTGGTAGGTCATGTGACAGTAACAACATAGCAGATGTAGCACGTCCAAATTCATACTACCCACATTCCAGCCTTGTCTCATTGTTAATATACGTTAGTCTGGCTATCACCAGACCAAGCTCAATTTAAAATTGAACATTGGTCTGGGGAGTTTGCTATGTATTTCCTACTGCACAAGAGGCGTGATCAACGAGCATTAGTCACGCAATTGGATAGTCCTTCAACCAATCAGATCAACGATCCGGGTGACGTACTTTGCAGAGCGAAGCGAAAACTCCAGACAGGTTTACAGTGTCTCTCAATCAGCTCCCTAGTTCAGTAGTCAGGGCACTGATCAGGGAATCAGCCACATTCACTTTCATGATATACTGATTCACGACCTAGGGAACTAGGGAGCTGATTGAGACGCAGGTTTAGTTTGTATATTGGTTTGTAGCATTGATCCGCGGTTTGCAGAAGCAGCAATGGCATCGGGCGATTTTTGCAGGTTGTGATCGGTATTTACACCCACTCGAGCAATTTGTTTGCTAACTAAAGAAGTAATTCAGCATCGTCGAGAGTTTAAAAGGCAACTCTGATACTGTTCTGGTTCAGTGTAAATGAACGCGGAATATAGCCGCCCTAAACTACGTCATTGTCATGACAACCAAAAAGAATTCCAGTCAGCTCAGGTGGAGTGAGATTCAAGAAGCAGGGAGACGAAACATATAGAGCAAATAATAAAAATAGTGTCTACCATCAAAGGGCATTGAAGTAAAAGAGTCCTGTACTCACATCGTGAAGCAAACCACCAAAATAACAGCAGAGAATCATTGTGTGTCATTAATCGCTGTTTGTAATCTTCCTATGAAGAGACTGTCGGATCAACGCTCTGCTACATTTCTCTCAGATAAGGTAAATGTTTAACACAATCGGCGTCACTGTGATTGTGCATTGTTATATTGAAGTGACGGGTAGATCACATAGAGTTTGAAACCTGCTTGCCGTCGCTTTTCAATCGTCATCGTGTTAAAACCGCCAATAGCGAGCAAGGTGGATAAGCCAGTCTGTGATTGGTTCCCACAAAAGTGTAACAGCGCAGCAGAAATGAATGCACGGGTTTCCAGACTGAGTTGGCGAGCGAAATCAAATCGCCGGCAGATCAGACTGGGTTTACCCAGACTAAATATACGTAGGTATTAATATGTAACTTTCAAAGACACAAAACGTACATTTTTGTACATTTGAACTGGTGCTGAAATGTACAATATGAACGTATTGGCAGCATTTAAACATAGCATTATTCCGTTTTTACAGTGAAAAAACTTAAAATATTTACAAATCTTTCATGTCATAAAGATATATGTATAATTTCCCTTTTATCATTTTATAGATAAATGCAAAATCCCTAAACCCCACCCTGAACCTAAACATACCCATTTTAAAAGAATAAAACATAATGGACAGAAATGTGTAGGAAAATTACAATTTTAGTAACAATATAGCATTAAAATGATATTTTGAGATGCTAATCTTACACTTACCCCTAAACCTACCCATAACCATTTCTTAAAACTACTGTTATAAATAAAAGAATAACAGACATACAAGTGTAATTAAAGTCATTTATTTATTGCGAAAATGTCAAAAATAAAAGTATTTCAAATGATGATGAGTTGCAGCCCTCTCTGACTAGTTAGTTTTTTATTGGGGTAACGTTACAGAGCTGAATTTAAGTTATTAATAGATGAAAATATGAATCCAGCTTCTCTCCGTGAAAGCACACACTCATTTCTAATGTCAATATACTATATAATATACTATACACGGCATATCGCAATTTGTGACAAAGTAGGTGAGAGCCAATGAGCCTGCGATATCAGTGCCGTAAACCATGTTGTAACGCTTTCTAGTGGGTGCAACTTTCAAATTTGAATCATAACGAGCGCGGGCTTTGACCGTGACGCTCGCGACTGAGAATGAAGATGAAGGATCGCCTGATAAAGGGCTGAATTTGGATCTTTTCCTTGCAAACATATGGATTCTAAAGATTTGAAGTACAGTGAAACAAATAAAATTGATGTGATTTATGAATTTATGTTTATGTGGTGTATCTTATGGTTGATTTGTCAGTCGCGGAGGAGAAAACGCCTTTTGTGTCTCACAGCAAAATAACTTAATATTACAAAATGGTTAAACAATTACAGAAATGTTATTCATTTTAAGTTTTTAAAGTTTAGTCTTGTTTAACATTATGTAAACTTCCGAAACGAGTTTGCAGCACAAGTCACGAATAGAAATGTTATTTCATATTTACAAGATGAGTAAAATGCATTTAATAAATGCGGCTAAAAACATGTATTGATATGACAATTAAATACAACAGAATCAAAACATTAATGCCACAATTTTAATATTAATACATGGGAATTCATACAGATTCACACTTGAATACGTAATTAATTTACGTTTTATTGCTGTTAATATGTAAGTATTTTACATTTTAGTGCTATAAATATGTAAATTTTGTTTTGTTTTTGTGTGTATGAATACGTGAGTTAATGTACGTGTGGTACGTTTACATAAAAATACACGCGTATTCTCATGAGATCACATTGCACATTCATACTATATAGAACAGTACTTTTAATGTTTGCAAAGGAAGTTCAAATTTAAATGTAGTTACCTACTCAGACGAATATTTTGATGCAGCACAAGTAACAAGATGGATAATGAGGAACAAGTGTGAGTGATAAGTAAGCATAGAGACTAACAAGGGGAACTATAGAGACAAACAGGAACTAAACACAGCAAATGAAAACCAGACACAGTCAGACAAAACAATATCAAAAAAAGAAAAGACCTAGAACAAAGACACAAGGGAGTCGTGAAAGCCTTTTTATTTATTTATAAAATTTACTACATTCCTTTAGATTTATTTCTCTTAAAAATTGTGACAATATATTTTAGCAGTGATTGCTCTGTTTATTTGAATAGTGTCACTAGTAGCGCAGAAATTACACGCTTCAGCTTTAAAAGTTTTAATTAGAAAGCTTGACTAAAGGTAGTTTCATTTGGCAGACTCTGGCTTATAAAGCACAGCTGGCTTCAGATCAGATTTAGCAGTAGAGTGGCGCAGTGCTAATCACTTCCTGATGTGTAGTAGCGCAGTGCTTGCTGTTGGTTTATTGCTTGGTTGTTCTGCACCGTCTGAGTTTCTGTCATACTTCTCTCTGCGAACACAAATGACAGCAGATGGGGAGAAAGTCTTGTGTTGTTTGTGGATTTATCTCACAGTGCTACAATATGGTGCATTGTGTTGTATTCTGTTGTACTACATTAGCCAAATCCAGCTTATAGTAAATTATGATGAATCAGAGATTTTGCATTAATGAACCATATGAATTCGTAAAGACCAGTGGATTTACACAAATTGAGTTTAATTGCCTGAGTCATATTTGTGCTTATCGCGGATCTGTGGATGTACTTTTTGTGTGGTGTTGGTGAATAAATGTTTAATGCATGGCATGAATGGGATTGGATTTATATTAGATCTGTGGAATTACCATTAGACTAATCACCATGTTAAAGCCAGCTGTGCTGATCAGGACCTTTTTGTTTAAGTGAAATAGAGCTACAGTTTAGACTCTTGTTCTTCTCCTTTGTTGCATAAATTTGCTTTGTTCTTCCTTTTTTAAATGTAAATCCTGGGCTTCTAGGCTTGCTAAGGATCTACTTATATTTGTGGGACTGAGAGAGAGCAAGTAGTACTGCTACTGGGGCCCTTAAAGGGACAGTTCATTCAAAAAAAGGAAACTCTGTCATCATTACTCGTGTAGTTCCAGACCCATATGACTTTGGAACACAAATTTAAGTGATTATATACAGTACACTGCTTATATTCACTTACAGTGAGCTATTATCTTGAGAATTGCTGTCAGTTATTTAGTCAGTGAGTTGAACTCTGAATTGTGAATAAATCGATCAGAAATTTTGATTCTGTTATATTATTTATTCATATTTGGAATGAGCTTTTATTTAGATATTTTAATTTTAATTTTAATTTGTTTCAGTGATTTTGTTATTTTTGTTTTGTATGTTTTAAATGTTTCTATTTATGTCTTTTTATATATATTTTTTTAAACATTACTACTTCAACTGAAAGGGTTAGTTCACCCAAAAAATGAAATTTCTAGCATTAATTACTCACCCCCATGTCGTTCCACACCCATAACACCTTCGTTCATCTTCGGAACACAAATTAAGATAATTTTGATAAAATCCAATGGCTCAGTGAAGCCTGCATTGACAGCAAGACAATTAACACTTTCAAATGCCCAGAAAGTAAAGCTTTGAAGCTTTATGAATCTTTTGTTTTGAATCAGTGGTTCGGAGCGTGCATCAACTGCCAAAGTCACGTGATTTCAGTAAACAAAGCTTCGTTATGTCATGAACGTTTAGAAATTTCAATGGTTCACGTGACTTTGGCAGTTTGATACACGAGCTGAACCACTGATTCGAAACAAAAGATCTGTAAAGCTTTGAAGCTTCACAAAGCAGTGTTTTGAAATTGTTGAATAAAGTCATTATTTTGTTTTTTTGGTGCACAAAAAGTATTCTCGTCACTTCATAACATTAAGGTTGAACCACTGTAGTCACACAAACTGTTTTAAATATGTCTTTAGTAACTTTCTGGGCATTGAAAATATTTGTCTTGCTGCCAATGGAGGCCTCACTGAGCCATCAGAGTTTATACAAAATATCTTAATTTGTGTTCAGAAGATGAACGACGGTCTTATGGGTGTGGAACGACATGAGGGTGAGTAATTAATGACAGAAATTTCATTTTTGGGTGAACTAACCCTTTAAGCTGATTTCATTTCATTTATTTTCCAAGGCAACATTTCTAAGTTTAAGCTTTTCAGCTAATATTTTTATTTTATTTAAGCTTTATTTCAATTAACAAAATTAGTTTTTTATAGTTCATTAATGATAATAACACTGCTGAAGAAATCAGAATTTTGAATCACATCAATCGGTTCTTTGAAAAGAATGATTTATTCACTGGTCCAGTTTCTTGAGTCATTTTTGCTCAAAAGTATATTGTTTTTCAATCATTCTCCTTTTGTGTTCTAATGAAAAAAGTATCAGATGGGTTTGGAATCACATGAAGGCAATACAATGATAGGATTTTCATTTTTGCGTGAACTATTCCTTTAAGACGCTCTGAACTGATTAATAAAACATACATACATTGCATAACAAATTGCCCAGTCCACATCTTTACCTCATGTACTCGCTCTCTTGAGTAGGGTGTAAGACACATGCATGACTGGAGTTCAGAAGAATCCGAGCAGCACAACATTTTAATACTGTCAGTATAAGAGTTATGGTGTGTGCTGAGTAAGGGAACAGATGCTCTGTGTCTCAGGACTTCTTGGGGCCACACTGTCATGTGACCACTGTCCTGAATCTACTGATAAACCTCATCCTTTCTTTGGCAGTGACTAGAGCAATACTGCAGTACAGTTCAGTCAGCAGTAATGTCTCACCCAGGAGCTTTCCAAAGGTTTATGCATTCTCATAGAACTCTGCAGTACCCGTAATGACCCTCTGTGGCTCATTTTGAGCTACCTTTGAGCATCAACTGTTGTAGGGGACTGTTACAGTCAGCACAGGGGAGATATTTGCCTTCAGTGAAGCAGACAATATCAGAGGAAACTGATCTATGTCTGATGGAATCCCATCTCGTAAAGTGGCATTAAAGTCAGCAAGTGTCTGTGCATTCTCAGCATGTCAACAAACAACAGGAGCATCTGTTAACAAGCCCACAGCAAATATGAGCATGCATATGAGAAGATAGTTTATGTTACTTTGCTTGTTGCCTTGTTCAGTTCATGTAAAATCTCATCTAATGTAAGAGCTTCTTAAGTTTGAGTATCTGTGCAATAGCTCGTAATCTAGCAATGGAATGATTTTTCATGAATGGATGTTAAGAAGTGTACATAATTGTATTGAATTAGTGTACTTCAAATCTTAAAAGTATATATATTAAAAAAAAAACTATAAGCAGATAATATATTAATGAAATAAAAACACCATTTACGTCTACTTGTTTATGTTTCTTAACACACTTAAAGGATTAGTCCACTTTTAAATACACTTTTCCTGATAAATTTACTCACCCCCATGTCATCCAATATGTTCATGTCTTTCTTTCGTCAGTCGAAAAGAAATGTTTTTGAGGAAAACATTCCAGGATTATTCTCCTTACAGTGGATTTCAATGGCTACCAACAGGTTGAAGGTCAAAATTACAGTTTCAGTGCAGCTTCAAGGGCTTTAAACGATACCAGATGAGTAATAAGGGTCTTATCTAGCGAATCGATCGGTCATTTTCGAAAAAAATACAACCGTTTATGCTTTATAAACAAAATATCGCCTTGAACGTACTTTCTGCTTCCGCATTCTTCATAACGCTTACGCTGAATGTCCTATGCCTTCCCTATTCAAGTTACCGAAAAAAACGAAACTGGCGCCGCGTTCGTTCCGTAAGTAGAATAGGGAAGGCGTAGAACATTCAGCGTAAGCGTTATGAAGAATGCTGAAGCGGAAAGTACGTTCAATGCGATATTTTGTTTATAAAGCATAAACGGTTGTATTTTTTTCCGAAAATGACCGATCGATTCGCTAGATAAGACCCTTATTACTCATCTGGTATCGTTTAAAGCCCTTGAAGCTGCACTGAAACTGTAATTTTGACCTTCAATCTGTTGGTAGCCATTGAAATCCACTGTAAGGAGAAAAATCCTGGAAATTTTTTCCTCAGAAACCTTCATTTCTTTTCGACTGACGAAAGAAAGACATGAACATCTTGGATGACATGGGGGTGAGTAAATTTATCAGGAAAAGTGTATTTAAAAGTGGACTAATCCTTTAAGCACACTTGAAATACTAAAAAGTGCACTTTGTAATAATGTCAAATTAAAAGTTATACTTTACATTTTACATCAATGTTTTAATAATCATTTGTCATGCTTTAATATACACTTATTTTTGATGCGTTGACTAACATCCTAATGCAGATGTAAAGTATTTGATTATAGTGTTAACTGTGGTGTGTTATTCATTATTGTAATTACATGACACAAGTTTAAATAGAATTAACATTAAAGTAACACTTTACTTTAGGTAACTTTAACACTATTTTAGGTAACTTTAGGTAACACTAAGTAACACTATACTGTAGGTAATATAGGTAACACTTTAGTTTATGTCTCCTTATTGCATGTTACGTATTGGTACTAATTGTAGTAAAAACAATAAATTATGCATAATTACAAGCAACTAACCCTAAACCAAACCAAACCCTATTCCTAACCCTATCCTAGAGCAAGTACATGTTGTTAATTGATATTACTCAGTATGTAAATGTATAATTACACTGTAACACTAGCTGTGTTTCCATCACCCTGTTTTTATGTGCATTTTGAAGTATCGCATCAGAAACGAATTTCGAAAAAAAATCCCTTATTTCACGAAAAAAGTTTTTATGCTCGCTTGAAGTGGTTTTTGACTTGTGCGAAAAAGCGTTAATGCGAATAATGGGAGATAGAAACACATTTGCCTAATAAATTCTGACCTAGCAACCATTAAACCCACGTGACTAATCGTCTATTTCCGCTGATGGTGTTGTAACAGACATGTTATACATTTTTATGTTTGATTCTGTTATGACGCATTAATTCTGGATGTACTGGCTCTCGTCATATATGTGTGTATGCATTTCCTTTTTTCCCCTTTGGTGCTTTGGTGTAGAAAGACAAGAGTCATGTGCACTTTTGTATTGAAAATACGCGTGTTTTTCAGGGTTGTCCTCTCACATGTGTGTGACGCTTAATAAAGTCGAGAAGAGTTCAGATGGCTCTTGTTTATTATTTTCATATTCATAAGTGTTTAGGCAAATCTTAACGAATGCTCGGTCACAGTGTTTTATTTACTGTTGGTTACTAGGTTACCATAACACCATCATCCGTTTGAACAACTTGATGGAAACACACCTAATTCGCATTTTTCTTTCTTTTTTTGCGAACTTTGAAAAGATTTGCTTTACGTTTGAATGGAAACCTAGCTAATAATGACACCTTAAAATAAAGTGTAATATGTCTATATTTTAGTTTACATTAAATGCTTGTAAGCATTCAACAAAACACTTTGACCAGATTTTAAAGACAATAGAAGAAATTATGAAATTTCATTGAAAGATGTACTTGAGTATACTGAAGTGTGCCAAAAACACAAGGATCTGCTAATTGCATTTAATATTCATTTAAACTATAATACATTTTAATTGAATTACAATTAATATGCAGTTAAAGTGTCTGAAAACATTACATTAAGTTTTCTCTTCTTTTAAAATATGTTATTTCTGTAATAAGTACTCTTTTTAATAAGTATGCAAAAGTGTACTTCTTTTTCACTAGGGCAATGAAAAATAAAGGGAATAAGCACAGTTAGAAATTGATAAAAATGCTGGGCATGTTAGACAGTTTGAATGTGTTGCTTATGACAAGATGTCTGAAAAACCCCACTGGGCAAGTCATTTCCACTCACCAGTTGCACACAGTATTGTGTTGGATGTCTTTTGCTTCATGCTTCATAAGTCAATAAGCAACAGTATTCACAAATATAGGTGATGTGTTAGCTTGTTCATTCAGTGCAATACAGTGATCCATTCCTGTGTTTGTGAAGTTATTGATCTGCCGTCTCTGACTAATTACTGACTGTGGCTGAGCGCTGACTGTTTTTACCATCCCTTTGCATTTCCCATAAAACCATGTTCTTCTGAGAGTAGCAGGGCTGTTAAGCGATTAAACATTTTAAAAGGGTCATGACATGGATTTTTCATTTTAAAATATTATTTGAGGTTCACTTATGGTTAATAAAAAATATTAACTCTCATTCTAACCCTCGGATCCTTAAGGCTGGCCACTGTTATGACTGGTTAGCATCATTGCATAGAAAACATTGTCAGTGCCCCCTCACTATTGCACGTGAGTTACTGTTTTACAAACATTATCCATATAGAACTGTCATTTACAGACAGAGCATTAAGAAATTGTTTACCTACGTTTTGCCTTGCAGATGCTGTCAGATCCAAATACAGTTGGCTGCTTCCCTCTTTCAACAAAAGTTTCCTTACAAACTCTCCATTAAACTGATACCATATCTTACAATCTGACTTGTGATGCAGCCATAACCACAATACTGTTGGTTCATTTGGCCAGAGGTGGACTGGTCCCCTGACTGAGCCTGGTTTCTCCCAAAGTTTTTTTCCCCCTCCATTTCTGTCACTGATGGAGTTTGGATTCCTTGGCAAGGCAACACCTTTTGGCTTGCTTAGTTGGGGACACTTAGGCCCCTATCATACACCCGGCGCAATGCGACGCCAGGCACAATGCAAGTGTTTTTTGCTAGTTTCATCCTGATGCAGTTATCATTTTCACGTTGTTTAAATAACAAATGCACTTGTGCCCATCTCTTCGCTCATGCACTGCAAAAAAATGCTGTTCTTACTTAGAATTTTTGTCTTGTTTCCAGTCCAAATATCTAAAAATTCTTAGATCAAGAAGCATTTTCTTGACAAGTAAAATTTATTTTCTTGTTTTTAGGAAAAATAAGTCAAAATTAAGTGAGTTTTTCCTTAAAACAAGCAAAATAATCTGCCAATGGGGTAAGCAAAATAATCTTAATCCAAACTGAAAACAAGATTATATAGTTTATTCTTGGTTTGAAATAAGATTATTTTGCTTGCCCCATTGGCAGATTATTTTGCTTGTTTTAAGGAAAAACTTACTTAATTTTGACTTATTTTTCCTGAAAACAAGAAAATAATTTTTACTTGTCAAGAAAATGCTTCTTGATTTAAGAACGTTAAGATATTTTGACTAGAAACAAGATAAAAACTCTAAGTAAGAACAGCATTTTTTGCAGTGTGGGCGTGCTTCAGGTGCATTGTTGGCGTGTTGCTATTTTGAGGCAACTGAAAACGACTGTGCCATTGACCAACAAAACCTGGTCTAAAGTCAATGGCCGCAGTATTTTGTTGTTATTTAAAGGGCGTGTTAGTAATATATGCCTATAGGCGGGTACACAACGCGCGTACACTCTGCTTGTTACACACACAGAGACACGCATCAGCACACAAACATGCCAAATATTAAAAATAAAAGGATTACAATGTAAAAGATTATTATAGTGTACATAAAGATAAAAATGCCTACATGTAATGGATAGTCAATTATTCTTTATTGAATGGAACTGAATCAACACTGAACTGACCTCAGCTAAACAATGACACTATTTTCTTTTCAATGACACTATTTTCTTTTAAGAGCTGCTTTACAGCAAAATTTAACTCTGTTTGCATCGGTGAATCATTATTTTTTTCTGTTTATCCATGTAAAGCTGCTTTGAAACAATCTCTACTGTATAAAGCGCTATATAAATAAAAGTGACTAGACTTGACTAAACTATCTGTAGTCAAATGCTCCGAACAAACATATCCTCTGACGCGATTCGGGATGCCATTAAAAATAAACCAGCCAATTGTTCCTGATGCTGATCCTTCTGAAGACTGTACAGAGGTGCAAATGAGCTGTTTAGCCAGACTGCTTCAAAGCAAACATTCTTTCACTCTTCCATTTGTCCTGTTGTCGACAGACTCAAGCAGGTGGAGTACGACAGAAATTGAAAGCGTATCGGTATACTTTATCCAGTGTAGACCATATCAGTGATTATAATCTGTTTGCTTTTGACGTGACTCTTGCATTTGGTGTTGACAGGTGTCAGCCGTTAATCGACTGAATGATAGTGGGTGGAGCCTATGGTGTGATGATGTGTAATTATTTGCTGATATCTTGCTCTAGAGGCAGTCATATGCAAATGTATTTGCCCATGTGATGTCACAGATCCCACAATATTCAAACAAGCTGTTTTTGGAGCTTGATTATAAATGCTTTTAATGAATAAATGCTTTGTTTATAATGAGGAGGATATTTTAAGCTATGAAACTTGAAGGATATTTTAATGGTACAAAGAGCTATCATATATCAAACACTCAAGGAATATTTGACTTCTCATGTCATGACCCCTTTAATCAAATTAATTACATTATATACTGGCATTCCATTACTTACTATGGGATTTAGCATGGCTTTACAGGACATAATTACATTTATTTATTTATTATATAATTAATTGTACAAAAATAACAAGTTGTATTGTCAGGCCCTACTCTCAATGCACCTGACAAAAATCTCATTGTTCTATGTGAAGGGCAATCAAACCCAAAGGGGAAAAAAATATGTATAATTACTCAAATGAGTATTCTCTCCTGTATGCGTACATCTGATGATCATCTGTTGTTTACTCTGCAAAGAAATTTTGGGTTTGCACCTATTATGCAAAATCAAATCTTTTTTCCCTTGCTGCTGTCATGGGAAAAAGAAACTAGATTGCCCATCATGTCTTACAGCAAACGAGGACAGTGGCTGACATGTATTATGCAATGCATCATTATGTGCAGCATTTTAAGTGGGAGCTATAATGTGTCAGGAGTTTAAGGTCCAGAGGGTTTATTGATCTTGCATATACGTGATTTGAGCAGTCCATTCAAATGACAGGTATATTGATCCTACAATCAATATTGTACAGAAACAGTATAAACAGCTGAGTTTGTTGTCAGATTGTGTCTAATTTAAGAACAGCATTATACACTACATTATGAATGCATGTAAAATTATTTCATCTTAATTGGAGACTCGTTAGTCCCTGGGTTAGTTCAGATAATATTGTGAACTATATATGTGTACATGTCAGGATATTTCATTGTGCCTAATGAGCTTGCAAAATGTTTGCACCAAAGTTGGAGTTGAAAATGAGTGCAAAACCAGCGGGCACTACTGGGAGACAGATGTGGAACATGTAAGTGATAGACACTATTGTGGTGCATCCTCTGCTTTTAGGGACTCAGTGCCTTTTTGAGGTGGTGTATTGATTGTTGTTATGCAGAGAGAGGAGGAGGTTACTTAATGCAGCAGGGGAAGGAGGGTTCGTTTCGGGAAGATGTAGGCTATGCATGTTGTAAATCTGTTCTTGTAAGCTGAGAGAGATCGGTAATGTCACTATTGAGAAAATGAGTGCTCCAATAAATGTGTAAATGACTATGGAAAGTGTCCAAAATTAACTGTACAGAGTTGATTATAAGTGGCTTTTTTTATTTTTTTTATTTTAATTATATATTATGTGTGTGTGTGTGTGTGTGTGTGTGTGTGTGTGTGTGTGTGTGTGTGTGTATGTGTGTATATATATATATATATATATATATATCAGACACCTTGAACATTTCATTCATTAATACAGTTTATTCACTATAGTTAAAAAAAAATCATAATAAAATATGATAAGATCTCAGAGTTAAACTGTGTCAGAATTTTTTTTTTTTAATTATGTCAGATAACACTTTAGGTCAAAGAGTCATGGTAATTTTTGGTTCCAAATTTTTATCAGCTTTTACTAGTACTCCACTGTATGAAGAATTTTGGGGTATAATATGTCACAGTTTACTTTATTTTGCTATCCTCACTTACATAAATGAACTATAGTGGCCTGCATCCACTAGTGAAAATATATAAAAAAAATATCATATATATACACACACACACTACTCAGTTACAGATTTAGAAATGTAGTATATCTTTATTAGTAGAAAAAAATATGCTATGGTATATTTTTTTCTGCTAATAAAGATACTGCATTTTAAAAGATTTTTAATGTTTTTAAAAGAAGTCTCTTATGCTCACTACGGCTGCATTTATTTGATTAAAAATACATAAAAAAACAGTAATATTTAAAATATTATTGCTATTTAAAATAGCTGTTTTACATTTGACAATATTTTAAAATGTAATTCATTCCTGTGATTGCAAAGCTGATCGTTACTCCAGTCTTCAGTGTCACATGATCCTTCAGAAAGCATTCTAATATGCTGATTTGCTGCTCAAGAAGCATTTCTGATTATTATCAATGTTGAAACAGTTGTGTACATTTTTTTCAGGATTCTTTGATGAATAGAAGTTTCAAAAGAACAGCATTTATCTGAAATAGAAAGCTTTTGTAACATTATTTACTACCATTCAAAAGTCAGTAAATTGTTTTGGGGGGGAAAGAAATTAAAGAAATTAATACTTTTATTCAGCAAGGATGCATTAAATTGATCAAAAGTGAACAGTAAAGACCTTTATAATGTTACCAAAGATTCTATTTCAAATAAATGATGTTCTTCTGAATTTTCTATTCACATACAGAAAGTGTTTTCAACACTGATAATAATAAAAATAAATGTTTCTTGAGCAGCAAATCAGAATATTAGAATGATTTTTTAAGGATCATGTGACACTGAAGACTGGAGTAATGATGCTAAAAATTCAGATCTACCAACAGGAAAATATTACATTTTAAAATATATTCAAATAGAAAAAAGTCATTTTAAATTGTAATAATATTTCACAATATTACTTTCTTTTTAATCAAATAAATGCAGCCTTGGTGAGAATAAGAGACTTCTTTTAAAAGCATAAAAAATCTTACTGATCCCAAACTTTTGAACAGCAGTGTATATACATATTATACTTATATATTATATATTATACTGAAACACTCATGCAACAACATTAGCTGCTTTTTCATTGTTGGGCTGAACGGTTCGAGTTATGTTTCCACTTGAGCCTGGCACGATTACAAACCGTTCCTCGGCCCAGAATTCTGGGTTGTCACGGCTGTCTAACCGTGCTGGTAGAATGTGTGTAGTGATGTCACAACTCAGAATTGGTCACTTGTCTGTTGCCTGGCTACCGAATATTCTCTGCAGCTGGCTAAGCATGCGATTTGAGCGACATAAATACAAATTAATAATAAAATTAAAAGAAATATCTGATCATCCTCCATAATGCGGTTGCTATTTACATCTCATATCATCAGTAAACCCCTACGTTACCAAGGCAACATCTGATGCTTTTGTATAACATTCCAAACATTCGAAAGAGCACCTGTTTTTAGCCCCACAGTGGAAAATGAAACCGAATGAAAATCCAGGCATGGAATGGAACAGTTAAGCAAAGAGAACGTTTTGGCCCGATGGTGGAAAAGTGTCTATTAACTAGTTTTCTGAAATTGACGTATGTAAAGATAATAAAACACAAAGTATTGTCTTATAAATATACTTAAACTTTTTAAAAATAAAAAAAAAATATATAAAAAACTTTGCTATGTTGACAATTTTAATAACAGTATCACATCATCACAGTCTGTGAAAAGGGTCCATTGGAGGACAAAATATGTCCTGCTCTACACCAGTATTCAAAGAGCAAAGGAGGCTGTTACGGGCTGCTCTGTATAATCCAAGGAACAAGCAGCGGGACCACAGAATGAATGACTATAAGACTTTTAATTACCATGAAGAGTGAGAGAATACATCAAACAACTAACATAACAATTAATACTGGACAAGGAACTAAGGAAAACTCAGGGCTTAAATACACAGGGAGTAATCAATGAAACAGGGAACAGGTGTGGAACATAATTAATAATGACAGGGAACACTGGCACATATTCTAGTCAGTTACAGATACACTATATATATATATATATATATATATATATATATATATATAGGCGTAATTTGCTGGTGGGACGGTTGGGACATGTCCCCACCACTTTTTGCCATGGTCGATATTGTCCCCACCACTTTTTGAAACATCCTGCGTCACGGATGTATATTAATACAAAATAAACATCTCTAGTTGATTAGCAATTTGTTCGTTTGTGTTAAATAATAGGCGATCTGGCACTGGGATGTGTTGTTTTTGAAATCATGTTGAGTGCTCATTGCAGCTGTTGAAATGAAATGAAAATGAAAATAAATCTTCCAGTAGGTGGCGGTAAATCTTAATGTGCGAGTCATCGTTCAAAACGCAGATTAATTCAGGAATCACCGTTGCTTGGAGATGCGCAACAGCTCTGGTGTGGCTTTGTTTGAAACTATTTTCACAAAAACAGACAGTATTGTGGCTTAAAATGATTAAAGTCACTTAATATCAACTTGTTTATTGTACTTCAATCAGATCAGTAAGTACCACATTTGCAATCATGACAATACTTTGAGAAACAGGAGTCTACTCGTGTGGGCCTAGTAGGCCTAGTACATAGCTTACATATTAGGCTTGTTGCGATCGACGGTGTTACCAGTGTTCAGCCATAACACCAGTTATATCACTTGCCCACCGTGACTGCGGCACTGCCCCAATGTCGCTTTGATTTTTTTTAATAGTAATCAATTTAGTTTAGAATAGACACTACAGTTAAAAACTGAATGCATCTGCACAATTCAGTGAGCGAATGAGAGTCACAGCACAGATCAGCAGCAGGAGTCAGATTTCAACTCACTTCAACCATTTCGCCTCACTTTTCTGAATGACAAGACTATGAATGAAGATTTGGTTGCAAAGTGAAATGTAAAAGCAAATATTTAAGCAAGTTTTTCATTGTACTTTTTGTTGTTGTGTTTTTCATTAAGAATAATAACGAACCCACCCACCATTCAAGCAATTTCTGCATGGGCATTCATATCGGTGTGTTTATTTAATTTTGTTTTTTTTTGTTCATTTTTTTTATAGGCATTTTTGCCCCAAGCCCCAGGTTAATATCCGACCTTGCTTATGTTAATCCAAATGTAGTATTTCCAGTTAATTTGGCTGAAACATCAGCAACATGAAAAGGTCTGGTAAGTGCGTCATACCCGTTTGCCGTTTCACCTTGTAAACAATCTTTAAAGTGTAGTCCGTTGCGCACGTCTTTTGCACTTGCTCTGCTGACTGAAGCAAAGTCTTTAAATGAAGGCATGAAAAGCAGCAGATTGTAGTAAGTGTTGGTTGCTCAGTGTAGATGCATTTTGGGAGTTGTGCTTTTTATTCCAATTGTATTATAGATCTATTCATGAGAATCGATCGGGTCACTTGCATCGGTGCGCCTAAATATTTTTTCACAGTTGCACGCAGTTATTTTTTGTCGCAAATGTGACTGAAATGGTCACAGTGTAGAGCCCTGTATATATATATATATATATATATATATATATATATATATATATATATATTCACAATCTATATATATATACAATATATATATATTCGCAATATATATATATATATATATATATATATATATATAATTTGGTTATTTGGTGGTATTTTCTCTTGGAGCCCTGGCTAATTTTTGACCCTGCTGTGGACCTTATAAATCTTCAGCTTAAGTGACACCTTACAGATAGATTGTGAATGTGGCACTTGCTCATGAGCAAACCCTGGACAACTCCACCTGGATGACAGCACACAGGAGTCACAGGCTGCATACTGGATGACAGCTGTGAAGGAATGTACTGTCAAACACACTCTGCTTTTTTGACTCTAATGTCATAGTCATGTGCCAAGAACTTGCTGTCATGAAGATTCAGACTAATGACCATAGTATGGCTTTTTATCATAATGAGGTTGACATTGTTTTTATTACTTATTATTAGAGCTGCACGATTAATCATATCGCAATCGCAATCGCGATGTCAAGCTTGTGCGATTATATGACGCAAAATGCTGCGATTTTATGAAATAAAATAATAATAATAATAATAATTTAATAAATAAATACGTGTGGAGTCGACAACCCATTCTCTGAGAGCTGTTTGCCCATTTTATACACCGCTAATAAAATGAAGAGCAGTCAGTTTCAGTTTAGGCAGTGGCACGTGCGGCGCGCATGGTCATGTCATGACTTTTTCCGGTGTGCAGCGCAGAGAACGGGTAAAGATGGATGCGGAGCAAACGGTCAGTGAACTGGTGGCAAGAAAAAACGCTACCTCTGTTATATGGCGATATTTTGGCTATAAGATTATAAACCCAGATTAGATCGTTGATGATCCATGATCCGTACGGACCAGGGCCCACGGTTCGGGACGCATGTGATTCGCGGATCAATTGCAACTTTAACCGCAATAGAGTGATTGCGGTTAAAGTTTATCATTTGAACGTGTTTTGTCTTGCTAGTTTACACATTAAATAGATATAAAACCATACCAGCGCGCTAGAAGAGGCAAAAGAGGATTTAATTCGGTATCACACGCAGTGCTGTTATCGGTGCGCATAGACGCACATGCATACAAGGCTCGCGCGCACACAGAGAGAGAGAGGCGCGTTATAGCTCGCAAACTGATTTCTCTTTCGCGTCCTCAATGTACTTGGATGGACACATACACGCATTATGTCAGTCAAAATACCCCTCTCAGCAAGTATGCTCGTAAACACATTCGGTTATGTCTTAATTGAACGAGGTGAGAATTCGGATGTGTATCTATCTGATGTGTACGTGCATGTCTTACTCTTAAAGTGACAGCAACCTATAAATAACTGCTGTTGTCTGTCATGCAAATCAAACAACAAAACACAGCTTTAACAAAGATTAATCTATATTAAATTTATACAGTGACCAGTGTCATTTTACATTTAATTATTACTTTTCTGTGCATGAAAATTAATACAGTTAGACCTTATACTTTATTTGTAACTTTTTTGTTGTATTTATCTATGCTTGTAATTGGTGTACAGTATTTGTTCTTTTTACAGTCTGTTCACTTGCCTTTAATAATGTATTACTTAGGCTAGTAGTTTATGCTGTGGTATCAGAGTAGTTTAAGTGGGCTAAGTAATACATGCAAAGTTAAGTTACCCCCATCCCCCAATTTTTTTTTGTGCTGATCCGAAAAATGATCTGATCCGTGACATCATAACCGTGATGTGATCCGAACCATGAGTTTTGTGATCCGTTGAACCACAGATTAGTAAAGAAACAAACATCTTAAATGGGATTATGTAAGTTTGCAGTAATGCAAAGATGTTATTATTTAATTTTGTAAAAATGTTTTAATTTGAAAACACTGTGCATTTGTTTGTTGTTGTTTCTAGTTTGAGTTGAGAAATACACATTTCAGCATTATCAGTAATCTGTGTGTGATTTTCATTGAGAACCAAGCAAGATGACTCACGATACTATTTGTTTATTATATCGCTATCGCATATCGCAATCGCAATATTGACCTCAGTAATCGCAATATGACATTTTCCCCAAATCGTGCAGCCCTACTTATTATTAGAATCTATTACTAATACTATTAGAGGACAAAATGTGTTTGTCCTGCTTTATAGCACTGTTCAAAGTGCAGAGAAGGGATATTAAATGATATAGGAGAGAAGTATAACACAGGGATAGAGAAACAGAGTGATGGACAGAAATGGTGTGTGCCTCCAGGCTCCGTAGTAATTGCTGAACCTGACCGGGTGTGTTAAGGCATCTATCCCTGTTGGGCTAATGCTGTAACTGAGCCGACTTTATTTTTCCAAGCACAAGAGCATTACATTAACTTACAATTACTGACTCATCTGGGTCATCCCCCTATAAGGGCTGAAAAAATGACTGAATCTTATCAGAAATACTGTTCACTAAATTCACTAAACACTTGCAGCAATTTATTGTGGTATTTCAGTGCTAAAACATGATTTGACTTTATTCACTAATAACTATCCGTAGTCTTAATAGGCAGCAGTTGTTATCCGTGAAGGAATTTTCCATGCATGCTTATATGTAAATCAATATTAGTCAAAACAATGAAAGATTGCAGCACTGTAGATTTTATTATCATACAATATTGATTTCACAGGTAATTAAGATAAAGTACACAAATATTGTCACCCCATTATTTTGAATTAATCTTAATAATTAACGACTCTCACCAACCCAACACTTGTTAGTATTGTAAATGAAAAGAGCAGTATGTACAGTATGTGGCATCCTCCACTCCTTGATTATGGCAGATTTTTAAATGATCCTGTCATTCAGTCTTTCTCTTTCTCTTTCCCTTTTCGTTACCTGATTTGCATAATTCCTTTAGTGAGTGAGTATATATTCTTCACTATAAAGTAAATAAAGCGCATACAACCTTTATTTATTCACACAGAAATAGGGAACTGAAAGTGGCATGCCTGTATGATGACCTGGCTGTGACTGTGCATTAAATAAGCTCAGTACATTGCTCAAGACTGTTATATAATACAGAGAAATCATGAGGTCTTGGTTTGCTGTGTCCTTTGGGGAAAATTCCTTATGTGATTCTAGCTATTTTTTATATATTATATACAGTATCTCACAGAAGTACACCCTCACATTTTTGTAAATATTTTATTATATCTTTTCATGTGACAACACTGAAGAAATGACACTTTTTCTACAATGTAAAGTAGTGAGTGTACAGCTTGTATAACAGTGTAAATTTGCTGTCCCCTCAAAATAACACACAGCCATTAATGTCTAAACCGCTGGCCACAAAATTGAGTACACCCCTAAGTGAAAATGACCAAATTGGGCCCAATTAGCCATTTTCTCTCCCCAGTGTCATGTGACTCATTTGTGTTACAAGGTCTGAGGTGTGAATGGGGAGCAGGTGTGTTAAATTTGGTGTTATCACTCTCTCATGCTGGAAGTTCAACATGGCACCTCATGGCAAAGAACTCTCTGAGGATCTGAAAAAAAGAATTGTTGCTCTACATAAAGATGGCATAGGCTATAAGAAGATTGCCAAGACCCTGAAACTGAGCTGCAGCACTGTGGCCAAGACCATACAGAGGTTGCAGGCGTGGAGGGTCAGCCTGTCAGTGCTCAGACCATACGCCGCACACTGCATCAAATTGGTCTGGATGGCTGTCGGTCCAGAAGGAAGCCTCTTCTATAGATGATGCACAAGAAAGCCCGCAAACAGTTTGCTGAAGACAAGCAGACTAAGGACATGGATTACTGGAACCATGTCCTGTGGTCTGATGAGACCAAGATAAACTTATTTGGTTCAGATGGTGTCAAGCGTGTGTGGCGGCAACCAGGTGAGGAGTACAAAGACAAGTGTGTCTTGCCTACAGTCAAGCATGGTGATGGGAGTGTCATGGTCTGGGGCTGCATGAGTGCTGCCGGCACTGGGGAGCTACAGTTCATTGAGGGAACCATGAATGATGAGAGCATGATCCCCTCCCTTCGGAGACTGGGCCGCAGGGCAGTATTCCAACATAGTAACGACCCCAAACACACCTCCAAGATGACCACTGCCTTGCTAAAGAAGCTGAGGGTAAAGGTGATAGACTGGCCAAGCATGTCTCCATACCTAAACCCAATTGAGCATCTGTGGGACATCCTCAAACGGAAGGTGGAGGAGCGCAAGGTCTCTAACATCCACCAGCTCTGTGATGTCATCATGGAGAAGTGCTAGAGGACTCCAGTGGCAACCTGTGATGCTCTGGTGAACTCCATGCCCAAGCGGGTTAAGGCAATGCTGGAAAATCATGGTGGCCACACAAAATATTGACACTTTGGGCCCAATTTGGATATTTTCACTTAGGGGTGTACTCACTTTTGTGGCCAGCAGTTTAGACATTAATGGCTGTGTGTTGAGTTATTTTGAGGGGACAGCAAATTTACACTGTTATACAAGCTGTACACTCACTACTTTACATTGTAGCAAAGTGTCATTTCTTCAGTGTTGTCACATGAAAAGGTATAATAAAATATTTACAAAAATGTGAGAGGTGTACTCACTTCTGTGAGATGTATATATACTGTATGACTTGATTAAATCTCTGTTAACCTCTACCTTCTAGATGGACCTTCCATTTCCATCATACTGATCATTACTGCAGAGGTGTAAGAAACAACTCCTTTCTCCTCTTGAATAAATCATGCTTAGGGAGATCTCTGGGTGATGACTCATCAATCTGAAAGAATGCTAATATAAACCTCATTAGCAATGAGTCACGTTATTCAGACATCTTTACCCATCACTACATCAGCAATCTTACGTCTGTACATCTAGGGAGAGGAGTGCAGCACGTTTCAGTCAGTCAGTCTGGGCTTTGCTGACAGGCTCACATAACGTCAAACAGCTTCCCAGTGATGATTTATGAACAAAATGGAAGAGAGAGAAAGGACAGAAAATATCTCATCACATGCATCTTTTCTTGATAGGAAGTGTGTTTTAATATCACTTTGAAGAAAGTGTTTGAACATCTTCATTAAGTGGGAGAGTTTGATCTGAGAGTTCTCATCTCGTTCTCGCATCAGTATTTCTGCTTTTAATTTCCATCTATGTCTGTTGGGGTTTTACAGATACATATAGTTATACTGTGGTTTGACTGGTATGTATAGTGCTTAGTACTCACACTGAGGCAGTAACAACTGTTTGTATTTGTTTTTGCTGATGGCACAGAGATTGATCAAAGGAGCTCACACAACTCCATTGGTAATGACGAAAGGCATCTTTCATGGTTCTTCCTCTCATTTGGCCTTATTTTTAAAGCGTGTATGGTGCTAGGCACAGCTATAAATATATTTAATGTTTGACTTTTTGTTCGTTAAGACACTAAAAACAGCACCATTGAATAAAATTAAGTCAATCAAGTCTATTTCTTTCTTTCTTTTTCTGAGATATGTCTATATATAAATTTATAGAGATTTTTCAGGGAGTGTACTGTTCTGCAGTCGGGGAAGAGATTGATAGACAGACAGACAGAGAAACAGACAGGTAGGTAGGTAAGTAGGTGCTGTAGATAGACAGACATGTAGATTAGTAGGCAGCTAGGTAGGTATGTAGATAATGTATAGAAGAAAGAAAGACACATATAGGTAAGTACATATAATAGATAGACACTGTAGATAGACAGAAAGACAGCCAAGTAGGTAGGTAGATAGATCAGAGCTAAATAGATGTTAAGACAGGTGAGGATGAGGTGAGGACACACTGTCAACCTTTAACACAGCTCACATACCAACTATCCCCTGCAACAATATGTGTTTTTCTAAGAGAATGTGGGCGAATTTAGCAGGTGTGTGCGCTTTGCTTTAGGGTGTGATGTGTCAGCAAACAGCGAACACAAATTCACTAAAAAATATGAACATGGCCTTTAGCTTTGTATATTTGAACATAAAGTATACTGGAATGTATAGCACTGCAGCTCTATGAAAGTATAGCATGTCAAATGCTGAAAATAATTGTGAAAATATTTTTTTTTTTCATGCCTTAAAAATAGCTTGAATGTAACTCTACACCCTTGCTTCATTTAGTATACTCGGATCCATGAATATGCATTTTAGTCCCCGCCTCCACTCAATCACACCAGCTGAGAATACCTGAAATACTGGTTTAATTCAGCCATATATGTTTGAAGCAGAAACTGATTCAGTAGAAGAAATAGAAGAGCGAATTATACAGGCTTGTCTAAGTCGATGTTTCAGAATGGTAATGTGTTTTATGTATTGCTCTCTACGTTGGACACATAACGGTAGTTGATATGATTAGTCTTTGCGTTATCAAACAGCTAATAATGTGTTGCTAATGTTACACAAATCATGTTCCCATTCGCCATTTCAGTCAGACAGCTGCCTTCTAACAATCAGCATCCTTAGAAACACTTTGAACAACTTAGATGTCAGTGGAGAAAGGCTTATAGTTCATCATAACACAGTAATATACATCATTTGCATAATTCACCCACTATATTGTTAAATATACCCGATTTAACCTGTCTTTTCTTGAGACCCCCCTTCTTCACAGCATAGTTACTGATATGCTAAAGCCCACCCTGCACGTTGACGAGATTGGTTACAACGTGTTTGTGACGTAGAGAGCAGGGGCACGTTTTTGAGACTGTCTTTGATAAACTGTAGTTTTAATGAGAAAATTCCCAGCAGTGGTGTTGACTGATGAATTTGCACATGGTTTGTTTTAAAGCATATTAAAAACACCACAAAGACATATAAAAAACATTAAGGGAGTCTTTAATTGGTCTTTTTCAGTCAGAATTACATGCTCATTACTGTCTAAAGTGCAGCACATGACCCTATTGCCATTATGCCCTTGAGCAAAGTGCTTAACTCCAGGTTGCCCCAGGGGGACTGTCTCTGCATTTGTCATACTCAGATCCATTACTCCGGAACAAAAAGCTGTTGTGGGACGACATGATGAATTTGACCTTTAATCTTTAGTCCTTAATCATTATTCCTGATAGAAAGCAAAAGGTTTTCTCCTTAGCTCAACTACTATTTGTTTAAGATGTTGCATTAAATGAAGCCAGAGATGCTGTGGATTCCTAAGAAAGATAAAAGGGTTAACCAGTTATTTTAATGATAACAAAGTTTATTCTCCATGAAGAAGTTACAGTAAGATCTGAATTTGATGTCAGTATGGTGACTGCAAACACCTGGCTTTCAGCACCTGCTCCCTGTGGTTTAGTTCTTCCTGATCAAGCTGTGATAGAGTTACGGTTCCCACAGTCTTATACACTTCAAAGAGGTACAGATAGACTCACACAAAACAGACCATGCTGATGAAGGACATCACACCACATTCCTGTTCAGCTCTTCAATAGAAATGACTGCTGAGACCTTAAAAACACTAAATGCTATTATTGCGGACTAAAATATGTCATTTTGCCATTTTTCTTAATCAGAATCTAAAATGTTTAAATCATATAGATTTAACTGTTTGTTGTAAACACAGTATGTTTTGGAATATGTATATACAGTCAAACCAAAAATTATTCAGACACTTTGACCTGACCATGTTTTGCTTAAGTGTTATCTGACATAATTAAAATGATTTTTTTTTTTTCTGACACAGTTTAACTCTGAGATCTTGTCATATTTTATTACCATTTTTTTAAACTATAGTGAATAAACTGTATTAATGAATGAAATGTTCAAGGTGTCTGAATATATATATATATATATATATATATATATATATATATATATATATATATATATATATATATATATATATATATATACAGTGGGTACGGAAAGTATTCAGACCTCCTTAAATTTTTCACTCTTTGTTATATTGCAGCCATTTGCTAAAATCAATTAAGTTCATTTTTTTTCCTCATTAATGTACACACAGCACCCCATATTGACAGAAAAAAACACAGAATTGTTGACATTTTTTGCAGATTTATTAAAAAAGAAACTGAAATATCACATGGTTCTGAGTATTCAGACCCTTTGCTCAGTATTTAGTAGAAGCACCCTTTTGATCTAATACAGCCATGAGTCTTTTTGGGAAAGATGCAACAAGTTTTTCACACCTGGATTTGGGGATCCTCTGCCATTCCTCCTTGCAGATCCTCTTCAGTTCTGTCAGGTTGGATGGTAAACGTTGGTGGACAGCCATTTTTAGGTCTCTCCAGAGATGCTCAATTGGGTTTAAGTCAGGGCTCTGGCTGGGCCATTCAAGAACAGTCACGGAGTTGTTGTGAAGCCACTCCTTCATTATTTTAGCTGTGTGCTTAGGGTCATTGTCTTGTTGAAAGGTAAACCTTCGGCCCAGTCTGAGGTCCTGAGCACTCTGGAGAAGGTTTTCGTCCAGGATATCCCTGTACTTGGCCGCATTCATCTTTCCCTCGATTGCAACCAGTCGTCCTGTCCCTGCAGCTGAAAAACACCCCCACAGCATGATGCTGCCACCACCATGTTTCACTTTTGGGACTGTATTGGACAGGTGATGAGCAGTACCTGGATTTCTCCACACATACCGCTTAGAATTAAGGCCAAAAAGTTCTATCTTGGTCTCATCAGACCAGAGAATCTTATTTCTCACCATCTTGGAGTCCTTCAGGTGTTTTTTAGCAAACTCCATGCGGGCTTTCATGTGTTTTGCACTGAGGAGAGGCTTCCGTCGGGCCACTCCGCCATAAAGCCCCAACTGGTGACTTTCTACAACTGGTTGACTTTCTACAACTTTCTCCCATCTCCTGACTGCATCTCTGGAGCTCAACCACAGTGATCTTTGGGTACTTCTTTACCTCTCTCACCAAGGCTCTTCTCCCCCAATAGCTCAGTTTGGCCGGACGGCCAGCTCTAGGAAGGGTTCTGGTCGTCCCTTTTTAAACGTCTTTCATTTAAGGATTATGGAGGCCACTGTGCTCTTAGGAACCTTAAGTACAGCAGAATTTTTTTTGTAACCTTGGCCAGATCTGTGCCTTGCCACAATTCTGTCTCTGAGCTCTTCAGGCAGTTCCTTTGACCTCATGATTCTCATTTGCTCTGACATGCACTGTGAGCTGTAAGGTCTTATATAGACAGATGTGTGGCTTTTTTGCATCACCCTAATTTGAGTAAAACTGAAAATTTTGTTCTCTAAGTTATATTATTAACCTTACTTTCATGTTATAAGTTAAACAGATGTTATATTAAAACTTAGTCTTGTCAACATTTTGGAAATTGTTTTTGTGTTCATTGAGATATTGCTTAAAATGTTGTTGTATCGGGTGTACTCATTTACGCTGAGCACTGTACATATGTGTATAATAATAAAATAAAATAATATGTATGTATGTTGTTTTTCCCTCGTACTAAATAATACATTGTGGTAAATCCTAATGGGATTGCCTCATTACCAACAGTACATTACAGTCTCTCAATACTTCACAAACACTGCACAGACAATGTTTTTCTATGTGTGAAAGTTTTGGCCAGAGGAGGAATTGAATAGCAAGCTTGACTACACAGTACATTTCCTCCGCATACATCTCAGAGCTCACAGGCCCACTTCTCCCGCATAACAAAATCAAGCCTCTGTGGAGCTCTGGGACTCAGCCCTGCACAATCATCTGTACTTACTGTACATGTATTAAGTCGTCGCCTTCCTAATCTTGTTAATATGGCTCTGCGTTTCTGCACTTATTTTTTTGGGATGTGTTCAACACAATTACTCGTTCTGGGCTTGTGTGGACTCTGCGGGGTTGCATCTCACGACTTTGTGCCACCGGGCAGCACAGCTCACTGGAGCAGCGCATGAGTCAGTCCTGTAAATATTTAATAAGAGCTTGGATATTGAGCAGTGGAGCTATTACAAGGGATTCGCTTTGTAGTGCTGTCATCACTCTTAATATCACTGTCACATCCTAGAGATTGCCACCTCTTCAATGCAGCAATGAATCATTCATTTGATGCTCTGAGTGAAGGCACTCTGAGGGATCGTTCTGAGACTGAGATTTTTGCAAAGTTGACTGTATGGAAGATCGGGATTTGAATGAATCAAAAACGTTGCTATTAACACCTGCCTGAACAGACTGTTACTGTGACCCCAGATGCCTTTGGGAGTCGTTGTGCAGATCCTTTACTGTGCTCATTATTCAAAATGACAGTAATTGTGATTCAACACCGAAAAAATCATTCATGTTACTTGTTCAGAATTTTTATCTTTCTGGCCATCTAAACATCCTTAAAAGAAGATAAATTGACTTGAGATATTAGATATTAGGTCTTGTTTTCAGAAAAATCTAACGATATTGAATGAGGTTCATTATTATGCACATTTAGAAAAAATTCAAAGTACCTTAATATAGGGATGTCATGATGGGATTTTTTTTACTGTAAGAATATTATATGATAAAATATCATGATTTCACAATTTCTACGATTATTGCAAACCTTTTATGCATCAATTAAAATCCCCACAAACATATCACAATTTTATTGCAGCATTTGTTATAGCAATTGCTATTTACTTTCAAATATAATAATCAGCACTGAGTTGTAAAAAATATATATATTGCACGTAAGACAATTTTTATTCTTTCTAATGATATATGATATAATTTATCTATGTATAATGACCATTAAAACCATTTATATATTTTATTTAACAAAGTTTAGCAGTTTTATTTATGAACATGTGGCATTGCCATTTATATCAAAATCTCACAAAACCCTGCAGTTCCATCACAAACCTCTAGGAGTTGTAAACCTTTGTTTGGGAAACCCTACGTTAGAATGTTTTGATGATTCTAATAAACAGTATTTTCTTATTCTGGGCTGTTTCAGGACCTGCACCAATATTTTTATAGGTGGGCCTTCTACATGCACTCAGTAGTTCAAAGCCCTTCCTGCTGAATACAGTAAATGACACAAGGCAGGCTTCCTAGCACATGTATCATTTTACTGTAATTGCAAAGGGCAAGGGTGACTATTTCCTTCTTCTCCATTCAGTGCATGAGAAATTCAGTCCAATCAAAAATCCTCTCCAGTCCGGTACCACTCTTTCTTATTTCATCAGCCATCATCAAAAGTGCATCTGCAAGGCCTTTGTTATTCGCATTACCGCCCCATAAAATGGCATCAAATTGGCTATTACCCTGACCTAATGAGAAAATGTCTGCTTCAGTGGAGAAGAGAAGACATTTATGAAAACGATGGTGCCAGAAATGACGATGAGAAATGATGTCTGGCTAACACGCAACATTCTTTTGACTCCATCAATCAACGTTTATTCAACACCCATAGGGATATAATATTCCCTTCTCATGAGAGGACCACCCACTATCATGTCTTCAGTAGATTTGATTAGGCTATGAATGTGAAGTAATGCAGAATTGATGGGGCTTGATGCTCATGGAGAGCAAGCAAGACTACAGAGCTGAAGAGATGAAGTAATATCATAATTTCATGCGCATCATCCCCCCTCCAAATCACATCATCATCACTTTTGGTGAATGGATATTCTGTTAAATATCTTCTTTTCTGCATGCAAGAAAAAAACAGTATAGTTTTAAGCTGTATTTAGCTGTATTTGACACTAAAGATTTGGAGTTTTGGAGTTCGCGGCATCCCTATTCTCGAGGGATGTGGGACGTGCGTTTGGGTGGAATGTTGTCTTCTCTTCGAGAAAGCTGGATGCGCTAGGTATAATGTTGCATTCATGAGACTGACTACAAGAGACAGGTAAGGAAATCTTTCCTTTCTGCTCTTTCCTGAGGGATTGTAGTTAGCGTTCGCACGTGCGTGTTCGGCTCTCAAATTAGTTTTAGATACTCATAGCAATGCATTCGCATCTGTTCTCATATGATTCTTTTCAGAGTGTTAGGAATCTGTTGTTGAACTGGCACGCTTGAGGTTATATGCGTGTTTTTTGCGATGCGTTTGCAGTAATTGGTTCCCCCCGGGCTTGACTCTCTCTTGAGGGATGAGAGATGAGCACCTGCACCCCGCAGTTGGGTCCCGCGACCGTCATTTCGGTGAGGTGGGATTAAGCATGAGGCTTGTAGGCAGAGCACGGACGAGTCAAACAGGAAATATTCCTTTTTTAGCTCCTCTTGTTGTCTTAATAGCGTAATGGTTCTTTATGTGCCTAAAAAGTGCTGTAGTTATTATTATTATTGTACCAATGACAGATTAGATCTGTTTTGGCTGCATAAGAAGGTTTTGTGGATAACAATTCTGTCTGTATATACTGCCTGGCCATGTGAGCCTTCTGTTTTCCTTTGATAATAAGGGATTCCATATTTAATGGAATGTGTCAATGTCTTTCTACTGTTTCTCAGTAGATGAGGCATCCTCTTTGAAGACTCCAACCGGGCCCTATGCATGGAGTGTAGTTAGGCCTCCTCTCGCTATAGAGAGTCGTCATGCTGCGGCCTCCGCTCCTAGAGCTCGGCCATCTACTGTAAGCATCGTCAGGCCTCCTCTCGCTTCAGAGAGTTATCTTCATAGAGGCCTCTGCTCGCCAGAGCTCTACTAGTACAGCATCTGTGAGTTGTAGGTTCTCTGTGAGCCTCCTTACATAGCATCCTATGTGTGGGGTGTAGTTAGGCCTCATCTCGCTTTAGAGAGTCGTCATGCTGAGGCCTCCGCTCCTAGAGCTCAGACATCTACTGCAAGCGTCGTCAGGCCTCCTCTTATTTCAAAGAGTTATCTTCATAGAGGCCTCTGCTTGCCAGAGCTCCGCTAGGACAGTATCTGTGAGTTGTAGGCTCTCTGTGAGCCTCCTTACATGGCATTATATGTGTGGGCATAGTTAGACTCTCTAAATTGAGAGGAGGCCTATATTCTGAGGCCTCCGCTCCTAGAACTCGGCCATCTACTGCGAGTGTCTTCAGGCCTCCTCTCACTTAAGAGAGTTATCTTCTTAGAAGCCTCTCCTAGCCAGAGCTCCACTAGGATAGCATCTCAGAGTTGTAGGCTCTCTGTGAGCCTCCTTACATGGTATTCTATGCGTAGGGCATAGTTAGGCCTCCTCTCGCTTAGAGAGTTGTCATGTTGAGGCCTCAGCTCCTAGAGTTTGGCCATCTACTGCGAGTGTCGTCAGGCCTCCTCTCACTTCAGAAAGTTATCTTTATAGAGGCCTCCACTCACCAGAGCTCCACTAGTACACAATATGGCAGGTTGTAAGCTCTCCATGAGCCTCCTTGCACGGCATCCTATGTGTGGAGTGTGGTTAGGCCTCCTCTCGCTTTAGAGAGTCGTCATGCTGAGGCCTCCGCTCCTAGAACTCAGCCATCTACTGTGAGCGTCGTCAGACCTCCTCTTGCTTCAGAGAGTTTCCTTCATTGAGTCCTCCGCTCACCAGAGCTCTACTAGGACAGCATCTGTGAACTGTGGGCTCTCTGTGAGCCTCCTTACGATATGTCCTGAGCCTGGGGCGTAGTAGGCCGTCATATTGAGGCCTTCGCTCCCAGAGCTCGGCCAGGCGGTGGAGTTGTATGCTAGGTTGTTAGGCTCTCTGGAGCCTCCTTGGCTACTGACCTTAGTTATTTGAGAGTATCGTATTAGACCCTCCACTCTGCAGAGCTTCGCAGGGACAGTTAGCTGAATTTTAGGCTCTCTGTGAGCCTCCTTGGACATTGGCCTGAATTAGAGAATGTAGTTAGGCTTTCTCCCTCTTTGAGGCATCCTGTTTAGGCCTCCGTTCTTAGGAAGTCTTTTGCCAGCTTCAGAAGACAAGAAGCTAATCTTTTATACTCTCATCCACACCTGCGTTGACGTCATAGGCTGCCACCTACCAATGTCAAGTTCATTGTCATATTTACACTCATGTTTCAGATGTAGGTGACTTTGTTTCTTCAGTAGAACACAAATGATGATTTTTAACTCCAACCGTTGCAGTCTGTCATGTCAATGGTAACACAATCTATGAGAGTCAAAAAAAACATGCACAGACAAATCCAAATTGAACCCTGCGGCTCGTGACAACACATTGATGTCCTAAGACACGAAAACGATTGGTTTATGTGAGAAACCGAAACAGTTTTTCCGAACAAACAATAGTTGGGTTAGATAAAACTGCCCAGCACGTTGGGCAAACATATAACCCAACCGCTGGGTTAAAACAACCCAATTGCTGGGTTTGTCCATTTTCAACCCAACTTTGGTTGTTTTTAACTCAGCATTTTTCAGAGTGTAGAGTATCAAACATTAATTTGTTTTCCCAGTTAAGTTTATGTTCTTTATGAGCTTCCTTATTGTTTCTGATTTCTCCCTCTTTCTCTTTTTTTCCTCGAAATTTTCAATTTTCACATAGTCTATGCAATGCAGTGAAATTCCCTATTTTGTTAGCTCTGTTTCTTCTAGTTCATAATGTTCTTGCATAACCTTTATAATAACAGTGAACTCAGCCACTGAAAAAACAACCCTATCAATTAACTGTAAGCTCTGACTAATCCCTGCTTAATTACTAATCAAACACATATGTACATTATGTAAAACTGAACTTAATTTACTGCAATTGCCTGTGTGTAAATGACACTGTCTTTGCCCTGTCGGCTATCATTCAGGTGCGTGTTATAATGTGGGTTGGCACCTTTTCGTCCTACGCGCATATTTCTTGACTACCAGACAAGTTAAATATATGTCGCTGTTGATGAGTCTTTATTGTGCTCGTTCATATTGATTACACTAGTAAAAACAGGCAGACGACTGACACATGAATGAATCATCGGCCTGAAATTGATCTGCATCACTGGTGTCTTGGCTAGAAATGAATTGCTGCATCAGACTGCAAACGCTATTATCATCACTCAGCCTGCGTTCACTCACATGGGCAGTTAATTAATGCTTTGGTTTGCATAGACCATTAATGTTGATCAAGCTCCCACTGATCTTTGGCATGCGTGTCAAAAGAGGTTGAATGCAAGGATGACTGGTGCACAGACCCTGCTCTGTTCTCTGAATGACTGGGATCTTGTCAATCACTGATGTGATTTAAAGTGCATTACCCACACCTCTCGGTTTCCAACGGAATCTTACCTCTCTGCCAATGCTGATCATCCTTTCTGTCTAAGCCATTTTCCTGTCCACCTTCTGAGAACATACTGGTAACAAAATAACAATAGATTTCAGAAACTATTTTGGTCTGTGTTTCCATGGAAACGCTCGGGTGTAAGTTGGGATAGGATTAGGGGGATATTGCCAGTGTCTGCTTGCAAATATACAGTATATTAGCAGTCTAAAAAGCTACATAGCTGGCTGTTGCTTAGAAGAGAATACTTGTGAATGCTTGAAATGTTATTTAACATTTGGCATATTTAGTATCTAGTAATAAGTTTGATTACATTTTATTTCTGTATTTAAATAGACATTTTATTTTATTTTTTTAAGAAATATTTTATGAAATATTGTGCCTTTCACTAATAATTGCTGATATATACAGTATATTTACTTACACACACACACACACACACACCACTAATATTTTATTATTTTAATATAATACATTTTAATTTCTTACTGTTTGTGTGTGTCATTGAAACGTGAATTTTGTGTGAAATATTTGCAAAGAGCATTTATCCAAAAATATGTACATACATACAGTTAGTAAATGAAATGATTGTTTTCAGTTGTCAGTCAGAATCATGTTTTTAACAGTGCTGCAGGTTTTACTGTACTTGGCTTATAGAAAATGTGATAGATAAGGCATATTACTGGGATTTAATACACTAAGAAAGTCCAAATTGCATCTGATCTCTATTTCACAGACTAGCATCGATATGAAGCGCTACTTGACCAGCGATTCACCACCCCCATTTCCCTTCAGATACTTTTAGACACTCTCACTTCAGTCTAGCCTTTGATTTTTATAAATAGCAGCTTTCTAAAGTGCCCTGTTCATTCTCTCCCCTCTCTGATTTGCAGCTCTTCTGTACGCCACTATCTTTGGAAACGTGACCACCATCTTTCAGCAGATGTACACGAACACCAATCGCTACCATGAGATGCTGAACAATGTGAGAGACTTCTTGAAGCTCTATCAGGTGCCTAAAGGACTGAGCGAGAGAGTTATGGACTACATTGTGTCCACATGGGCCATGACCAAAGGCATAGACACAGAGAAGGTGAGTAAACCTGTTCCTCTTTCTGATGCACTCTGAACACATATTTTCTGCAGAGATCGAAAAGTAAGTGCAGAAAAGGCCCCTTGAGGGAAATGTGTCATTTTCGCTTATTTAATTTTATTGAATATTGGTGGAGAAATATAATTTGCATAAAAGTTTGGATATTTTTGTTTTGATCAAAAAACATATAAAATAAAAGTTAGAGGGGCATTTTAAGATCATCACAAAAATTTGGCATCAAAAAAATCAATAGCGTCTTTTCTTTGTGTGGTCTTTTTTAATTTTTATTATTTTTTATAGAACCGTTATGTGTGAAAATTTGCCATTTAACTGTATAATTTATTAATTATTTATACAGGTTTAAATTCTTAAGACATGGGCAGTCATGGCAGATTCCACAAGTTCTTTTTGACAGGGAAAGACACACTTTAAAAATACTAACACTGTTTTTTTTAATAAATTTTTTTTATTTACATCAGTAGGGCTAAGGATTGAGTTTTTTGACAATGGAAGGCATTGTTTAATTACTTTCTCTTTAATCTTTATAGTGGCAACATAAATAATGGCTCATGAGCAAATCTCTATCCTCTCTTTCTGAATTGAATGTAATTATGGACTAAAGAGAAATCATTTACATTTCTCTTTTTTGTTTTATGATGGATGCTATCATTCTGTCAGAAACGTTAAACAAAAAATAGTGGAGGTGGAGAAAAGAAGGCCATCATTTTGTGTAAGTGTCTCTCCATCAAGACCCCATTTTTATTCCATTCTAGAAGAGGAATGGGAAATTGCATTATATCCCAGGAGACATCAACCCTCAGGGAATATAGTAGATCTATTCAACCCCTGGCTCAAGTTTAGACTTCTAAAGGATTCTCATAACTGGTTGTCATGCAGTGTGGGGTGTGAAATCCTCTCCATTTATAGACATATGGCAATGGGCATAATGGGCAAATTTGAACATACCGTAGAATATTCCTGACCAGAAAGATCCTGTACAGGTGACTGAGGCACAAAGTATAATTGGTTTCTGCAGAGTTTTAATTGCATTCTGGTGAAGTGAAGTGTATTAGATCTTTTCCATGCACTGAACACCCTGCATGCATGTTCTTCTGCCCATAATGGAGTGTCCAGTACATGACAATTTTTTTATGGACACTTAATGATGCAATATTAAAGGGATAGTTCACCCAAAAATGAAAATTTGATGTTTATCTGCTTACCCCCACCATCCAAGATGTAGGTGACTTTGTTTCTTCAGTAGAACACAAATGATGATTTTTAACACCGTTGCCGTCTGTCACATACTATACATATAAGAGTAAATAAAACATAGACAAGTCTAAAACCCTGCGGACACACACATTGATGTCCTAAGACACAAAACGATGTTTTGTCAGTATTTATATAATTGCATTCAAATAATCGCTTGGTGATGTCCACTGTATTGTATATGGAATGTGTGAAGACACACAGTTATAGATATATTTACAGATAATAGTATATATTTTTCTTAATAATAATCTCCATAAATCCCTATTTATGATGTGAAATTTTGTGAAATTTTGTTATTGCCAAAATCTAAATGAGACACTTAAGATCACTAATGGTTGACTTCATGTGGGGTTTTATTGGAATCAAGAAACACCCACAAAAAACAAACAAAACAAAATAACTGATCTTCTCTCAGTGTTGATTAACTGGCTGAATCAGTTCTAATCATCTTATGTTATTATACATAAAAGTTAATTGTTAATCAGTTGTGTCAATGGGCAGCTAATCTTAGTATGTTAATAGCATTACAGTATAAATGATATTATTTTTTGTAATAACCTCAAGTTCTTCAGCTCAGTGTTAATTTAGCTCTCACTGTAGACGGCACACAAGTGAAATATTCAGAAACTGACATTTCCAAATACCACCAGCAACTGAACATGTTTCTGTTTGACTTCTTTTTTTCTTTCTAGCCTAAGTAATGAAGTGCAGTAAGGCAAAATAAACTATCTGCTTACCAATGCAAGTCTGTGCTGTAGCCTATTATTTTAGTAACTGACTTATTCCACATTCCATTTTTTTTTTTAACTTAAATCAGTATTTATTTATTCAGTTCATTCATTCATTCATTCATTCTTTCATCACTTTTCATCAATTTTTCATCACTTCAAAATATTTTATATTATATACACTTTTTTTTTTCTTTTTCTTTTTTTTTGTATAAGTAGCTGTGTAATAAGTGGGATAATACACAGTCATCTCTTCAATAATGTAGAATAAAAACCCTGAGAGGGTGATAGGATCCAAATATGAAGCGAAGTGATCTGGTATCATCCTACAGGGGTTGGTATTGTATTTTATTCCTTATGATTTTTTTCATCACTTTTTCCTTATGTTTGTAGCAAAAATATCTTTAATATGTAGTTTTAGATCAAAAATAGAACAAGTGATCTCAGATACTATAACAAGAAGAGTTTCGTTGGACTGTGTACATGTGTTTGAGAGAATGTGTCATTAAGACATAGGTTTCCTTGCTTTACTTGTTAGGTTCTGTCCATCTGTCCTAAGGACATGCGTGCAGACATCTGTGTGCACCTGAACCGCCAGGTTTTCAACGAGCACCCTGCCTTCCGGCTGGCCAGTGACGGCTGTCTGCGTTCTTTGGCGGTAGAGTTCCAGACCACACACTGCGCTCCAGGAGATCTTATTTTCCACGCAGGGGAGAGTGTGGACACTCTTTGCTTCGTGGTGTCTGGATCGCTGGAGGTCATTCAGGATGATGAGGTTATTGCCATTTTAGGTGAGCTAAATCATTCTTTCCACTCTGGGGAAAAAAAAAAAACACAACAATTTAAGGGAGATGTCAGGGGTTAGTTGACACATTGGAGAGTTGTCACAAGAGCTATATCTCAGTTACTATGATCCAGTTACTCAAATGTAAACTCTTAAAAATTAAAAAAAAAAAATTTTTTTTACTGGCATTGATGGTTCCATGAAGAACTTTTAACATCCGTTGAACCTTTCCATTGCACAAAACGTTTTTTGTAGTGGAATAAGATTCATTATATTAAAAAAAAAAAAAAAAAAATGATAAAAGATAAAATATTCCCTTTGAAAAAAGTGGTTCTTTTAAGAATTAAAGGTTCTTTGGGGAACCCAAAAATGGTTCTTGTATGGCATCACTGTGAAAACACCCTTTTGGAACCTTTATTTTTATGAACCTTTATGTGTTTTTTTTGTTGTTGTTGTTGTTGTGTTTTTTTCCTCTATCTACCTACAATTACAATATATTTTTATGATAACTGTAAACAAGTGAACATAGTAAAAGCACACTGACATACATGAACACTACATTAATTATATGATTAAGGCAGGTTTTAACAGGAATGTTGAACTATATTCTCACATGGTTTATATGATGCAATTTTATAAAATTTTAGTCATTATAAAACCAGGACTCCCTGAAAGAACAGATCTTGTATAGATCTGGTTAAAAATTCCAGTTGACCCCCCCAAAAAAAAGTTTACGCTACCTTTTAGATTTTTTTCCTTCAAATTTTGATGACACAGCTGTAATAAGCAGTGTTATTTTAGTGTTATCTATATACTATAGTATCATAAAATAATCATAGAATTTAATATATATAAGACTTTTTTCATTTTTATTAGTTTATATTTGTTTATAGTGGGTTCCCATTGTAACACCTTACCCCACACTGTAAAAAAAATCCCAGTCAAATTTACGGTAAAAAACCGGCAGCTGTGGTTGCCAGAACTTTACCATAAAAAATACAGTAGCAACGTAAAAAAAAAAATCTGTTAAATTTACGGTAAAATAACGTATTTCATTAACTAATATAATGTTAATTTACCAACCTAATGAAGTACTAATATCTGTTTTGTACCTTTATAATACACTGACAGTCACCAAACAAAGTGGTGATAAGAGTCACATGATGAATCAAAGTTCATCACAAGCAGCTTTTCCACAAGCTGAGGAGGACAACACTAACATATAGAAGGTGCACACAGTGTCATTCACACACACACACTAAACACCATCATGGTAACATGCATGAAATTTTAAAAATGCAATAAACATTAATTTAACAACATTAGATGTAACATAAAACCCTAATGTACATAACTGATTAGAAAAAAATGAGAAAAACTAAGAAGATATCAAATGTGAAGTGTCACGCAGGGAATTGTGGGAATGTCAATTTACGTTTTTTTCACTGTAAAATTTACAATGAATTGTTATTTTTCACTTCCAAAAACTGTGAATTTAATGGTATTTTACTGTAAAATTACATTAAATGTACCGTTAGATCTATTACAGTTATTCACCATATATAGTACAGAAACTTTCTGTAAACCAATTGACAGTTTTTCACCGCAGCATTTTTACAGTCTTTTACTGTTAAAATCACGGTCATTTTTTACAGTGCATGACAACATGCCCCTCTGTGGTCACAGAAGATCAGCAGTGTTTTCCTGGTCAATAACAGTGGAAATGTTCAATAGCATTAAATAGCAATTGAAAATTTTGTTTAATAGTAACGGCCAAGACTTCAAAATATGTGCCTGTACAAAAATTACGCCACCTTAGGAAGTATTCAGTGGTATAAATCATGTGACAGTATCCAGTATATTTTGCTTTTAAGCAGGTTGGATATTCTTGAAGAAATACAGAACCCTGTATTTCAATATATACTTTTGTACTGTTTTAAATAATTTTTGCAAAACATCCCAGTATTCCCACATCCCATCCAGAAAGACAAATGCTGCACAATTAGGCAGTTTGTAGTACTGTAATACTTCAGAGCTCTGCAGGTTTTTCCTGAGGGCACATACCACAGCTCCAAAAACATATCAAAATTCGGACAAGTGCAGAAAAATAAACTTATAAAGGACACAATACTAACGCAGTGGATTCTAAAAAAATGGATCTTGCACAGTGAACTCGCTAACGTTCATTCTCTGAAGTAACATAAAAGGCCACAGTCAACTACATATGCTATATGTGGCATTTGTTACTCTGTCCACGGCATCTCCTTATCATGTAATGGAACTGTGGGGACCGATTCTCCGTCAATTGATTGTTGAGTCTTCTGTTTCACAGGGATGTGCACTGATAGTTCACACAGCCTCAGTGCAGCCAGTGCTATAACGATAACCAGAGAAACAGGCATATTTCTAAGTACAAATACACACCGCTCTTGTAAAAGTCCAGGCTCGTAAACGTCCTTTTGGAATTTGAGAAAGCAACAACAATCCTGGCCTTGTGCATCTGTCTAATTTGTTTGAGCATTATTTTTGTTTTTACCAACTGTCTCTGCAACAAAGGAACAGTTACTAACTCTGTATTTAACTCTGAGCCTGGCACCAATTCCACTATGAACAATAAAAACAGATGGCTATTTTTTTTGTAAATAACACATGCGTATACAGGCACATTTAAGAGTTTGATCTCTTTATCTCTTGAGTCTTGCTGATGTACCGCTGCCGCAAGAATGTGACGTGCCCTTCACTGACGCGATGTAACCGCAAACGACATGACATTAGACCTTATGAGACACTGTAGAGAAGTTAATGCTTCTTCTCTCTAATGGGGAATCAGATCAGATGCTCTTTTGCTTTAATGATTATAAAATGAAATAAGATGCGAGTGCTGTGAGTTAATTAGCCCCAAGGCGTTTACTTGAACCCACCAGACTAAACCTGCTGGGCTCCTAATGATGCCCCTCATCAAAAGCGCTGAACACTCGGTACTTTGTACAGATTCTCTCATGAGTGTGGTGTGAGAACTTAGAAGATACTTATGTCATACTGTAGTCTGACTGATAAAAGCTCAAATACAAGCCCTATCAATATAGTTGCAGTTAAACAAATGTGAACCCTTTCTGCAAAAATTGGTCATTAAATGTGATCTGATCTTCAAGTCATTTTAGCTTTTCAATAATTAAAACTTTGAATCAGTAAAAACACATTAAATTGATCAAAAAGTGACAGTAAAAAATGCTGAACTTTCTATTAATCAAAGAATACTGAAAAAAATGCTGAACTTTCTATTAATCAAAGAATACTGAAAAAAATGCATCACGGTTTCTACAAAAATATTAAGCAACGCAACTGTTTTTAACTTTAATAATAAGAAGAAATGTTTCTTGTGCAGCATATCAGCAAATTACAATGATTTCTGAAGGATCATGTGATGCTGAAGACAGGAGTAATGATGCTGAAAATTCACTGGAATCATTTTATGCAGACATCCAAGCAAATCCAAAGGGTTCACATGCTTTTTCCAGCAACTTTACTAATGGTGTCATATAATCCCTCTCTTCTGTCTCAGGTAAGGGCGATGTGTTTGGTGACGTGTTCTGGAAGGAATCCACGCTGGCACACGCTTGTGCTAATGTGAGGGCTCTGACATACTGTGACCTGCATGTCATCAGGAGGGACGCGTTACTCAAAGTGCTGGAGTTCTACACAGCCTTCGCCAACTCCTTCTCCCGAAATCTCATCCTCACCTGCAACCTCCGCAAGCGGGTAAGCTCCATATAGCTTTTCATGACAAAATATCACATTCTAATGGCAACAGACTTTGCTGAATCCATTCTAATAGTTGAAAAGCCTTGGAGAATAGAACGCAAGCGCATCGCCCAGACACCCACTTTTTCTCCAGTCTTGGTTCAAGAAGACTTTTTTTCCCATTCATTTTCTGCATTAAAAGTCATGAAATTAAAAACCTGAACAAAATTAACCAGCTCTGCGATGAATTGCATGATGATAAACTTTGATTTAAAGCAAAAAACACTGTATATGAAAACCAGAAAAATGAAGCAACAATCCCATGAAGCATTGCGAATGACAGTCTATTTGGATAAAAATGGCTTGGGATTTGTGGCATATGTATAACATATTGGTTATCAGCATTATTACTATTATTATAATTATTTTTAATTATCAGTATTAGTCTATATTGGATATTTGATTGTTCATGCTTATTTCCTACATTTTTAAATTTAGATTACCTTTGCTGTCATTTGTTAACTTTTAACACTTTTTCATTTATTTTAGGCAAAATTATGGCAAATGCAGTGGTTCATGAAAATGTTGTTGCTCTTGAAACTTGAGTTTCGCTTTTCTTAAAGGTGCAATATGTAATATTTTTGCAGTAAAATATCCAAAAACCACTAGGCCAGTGTTATATATTTTGTTCACTTGAGTACTTATCCCAAAGGTTTCCAACTATTTGTAAATCGTGAGAAAATACAGAATTTTCTCCATACGATACAATTGCTCCAGCGGCCTCGTTCAGCTCCCACAACACTCGGTCCTGCTCTGCTTCATACTACAATAACGTTAATAATCACATCCATGAACATGATTTCTTCCCGAGTCCCATCCCTATTCTTTTGCACTGTCCGTTGAGGTGAAGACCACATGTCCCAAGATTCTGCGCTCAAACTTGGCATCATCAAACTACGCCTTTGTATTGAATAGGCCTCTAGCGACCTCTAGCGCAGTGGTTCTCAAACCTGTCCTGGGGACCCCCCACCACTGCACATTTTGCATGTCACCCTCATCTAACACACCTGATTCAAGTCATCAGCTAATTAGTAGAGACTGCAAGAGTTGAATCAGGTGTGTTAGATGAGGGAGACGTGCAGTGGTGGGGGGTCCCCAGGACAGGTTTGAGAACCACTGCTCTAGCGGACAGAAATCCTACATACTGCACCTTTAATATACACTGCCCAGCGAAAAAAAAAGTTGAAAGGCGAAAAAAAGATTTTAATTGGCAAATACTTAAGTCTATGTCTATGGATGGATCATTATTACTGTGATTATTATTTTTCTAGCATGTTATATGTTTGGCAACGGTTCTTTTAACCCTTAAAGATGGAGTGTGTAGCTTTTCATTTCTTAAACAACCATGTGTTAAGATGTATCATGGCCATATATTGGCACTGACCTTAACCTCAGTGTAAGTCTTTGGGATGTGCTGGAGTAGGCTTTACAGAGTGCTCACCTCTTGCATTGTCAATACAAGATCTTGACCAAAAAAGGATGCACCTCTCGATGGAAATAAATGTTGTGATGTTATTTCCATCAATTTTTGGTCAAGATCTTGTATTGACATAGCAAGATGTTAGCACTCTGTAAAGTCTACTCCAGCACATCCCAAAGACTTTCAATTAATTCATTTCTGGACTCAGAGGTACCAATTCATGTGTGAAAATGATTCTTCATGAACTCCATTCTTTCACAATTTTAACCCTGGTGAATCTTGACATTGTCATCCTGGATGATGTGTCTTCCTACATGGTTTTTTAAGAAATGAAAATCTACACACTCCGTCTTTAAGGGTTAAAAGAACCGTTGCCAAACATATAACATGCTAGAAACATAATAATCACCGTAATAATGATCCATTCATAGATTCTTAAGTATTTGCCTATTAAAATCCAAACAGCAACTTTTTTTTGGCCGGGCAGTGTATATAATGTATAATTTTTTTCCATCTCATATCAATCAGATTATTTGTCTCAGAGATTCAAGCACATCCTGGAACCTGAACTTTAACCTGAATGTGTGGTGTGCAGTCCTGCTGTGTGCTGTGTTGGCATGAGTTCAGAGCTCTGTTGTGGCTTTCAGACCTGACCTCACATTCCTTAAATACATAAATGATTCATTCTGACAGACCGCCCATGGAGAACTTTGGATCTTTTGACGAAAGAAAGACCCTGTGCACTCACAACACAATTAGGAGACCTCAGCTGTGCACTTTACTGCCATTGAGTTACATAATTAGTGAGCATTGTGTAAACCTATATTTAGATGCAAAAATTTCCTCTGTTGCTATATCTAATCTATATCAATGAGGAAAGGATGCTCTGAAACAAATTAGGTGTGTTAAGGTCATCCTTAAATAATGAGGGGGGAGATCTTGCATTCTCCCAAGTAAACAAGTTAAATTGGTAAATTCTTTCATAGAGCAGCTGGACTTCTTGGACACGGACAGGAATCACTGAGCCACGATATTAATTTATTTCCTCTGGCCACAGCAAAAGAGGACCTGTCTAATGAGAGGATACTTTGCTAAGGGCACAAATTAATTGATTTAAAGGTTTATGGTTCTTCAAGGTCTCTGAGTAACTTTGAGATCATGAATTTTGCATGCAGTTGATTTGTGGAGCTCAGGGTACATCTTTAATTAGTAGACGACATGCTTTATTTGAAAAATTCTTCTTGCAATATTAATTTTGTCATAGTGTTTTTTAATATACATACTGTGATTTTTCTGATGGGTTTTACTGTTGATTATTATTTGAATATGCTAACTTAGGCTTAGCAAAGAACCATCAATTATACTGACCAGGATGAGGTGAAAATAGTGTGAAGTGTTTTAAGGACAGAGCGTTGGTTTCTTTGTTGGTGGAGTGACAGAGGCCAGCCCATTGCCCTGCTGTGCTCAGTCGACTGGGTAACGCTGCTGATGGGCCGACTTTACTGAGGAGGAACGGCCCCCTGCAGCGCTCACTCTGAATAAAGCATGAGTCAAATCAGCGGGAATACACGCACACACACCGACTCACACACACCACGCACATTTATCATGCATAATAACAAGAAGTGTTGCCTCTTATTAATATTATGAAGTTATTGTCATTACATCTTCACCCTACACACAACTAGGGGTGGGACAAAATATCGATATGGCGATATATCGTCGTCCTTCTCTGTGCGATACGAGAATCGTATCGCTGCACCAAATATCGATATTTTAAAGGTGCCCTAGAATTAAAAATTGAATTTATCTTGGCATAGTTAAATAACAAGAGTTCAGTACATGGAAATGACATACAGTGAGTCTCAAACACCATCATTTCCTCCTTCTTATATAAATCTCATTTGTTTAAAAGACCTCTGGAAAACAGGCGAATCTCAACATAACACCGACTGTTACGTAACAGTCGGGATCATTAATATGTACGCCCCCAATATTTGCATATGCCAGCCCATGTTCAAGCCATTAGACAAGGGCAAAACGTCTGCATGTGCACAGCTGATTCATCAGACTAGGTAAGCAAGCAAGGACAATAGTGAAAAATGGCAGATGGAATGATAATAACTGACATGATCCATGATATCATGATATTTTTAGTGATATTTGTAAATTGTCTTTCTAAATGTTTCGTTAGCATGTTGCTAATGTACTGTTAAATGTGGTTAAAGTTACCATCGTTTATTACTGCATTCACGGAGACAAGAGAGCCGTCACTATTTTCATTTTTAAACACTTGCAGTCTGTATAATTCATAAACACAACTTCATTCTTTATAAATCTTTCCAACAGTGTAGCATTAGCCTGTTAGCCACGGAGCACAGCCTTAAACTCATTCAGAATCAAATGCAAACATCCAAATAAATACTATACTCACAGGAATTGATGTATGCATGATGAACACTTTGTAAAGATCCATTTTGAGGGTTATATTAGCTGTGTGAACTTTGTGTTTGCTGTTTAAGGCAGTTGAGAGCTCGCGGGGGCGGGGGAGCGGGAGATTTAAAGGGGCCGCACGCTTAATCAGTGCATATGTAATAATGGCTCAAAATAGGCAGTTAAACAAATTAATTTAAAAAAATCTATGGGGTATTTTGAGCTGAAACTTCACAGACACGTTCAGGGGACACCTTAGACTTATATTACATCTTTTGAAAAGGGGTTCTAGGGCACCTTTAATAAAAAAAAAAAATAAAGTGCTATAAATAGATTTCTTTGCTCAAAGCGTCACTACTTCAAGGCGGCGCTCAACACATGAATGAGGGAATCGTGAACTTAAGTTAACTAGCCTAAGAAAAAGAGGTTATTAACAGGATGGCAGACAGCAGTGTGAGTAAAATAGATGCCCCAGCCACGTTTAAGTTCAAAGTCTTGATGCACTTTTATACCATTGATGTGACAAACGTAGACATCTTTGACGTTCTTCACCGCGCGCTTAGATATACACGGGAGCGTTTGAAAGCATATATTAGGGATCCGCTGATAGACGCCTGCTTTCGAACGCTCCCGTGTATATCTAAGCGCTTGAAGAACATCAAAGGGTCTGTTTGCACCTGGTCACTTCATGCATTTTCTCTGATCGGATAGCTATCCGATCGTGAAAAGACCAGGTCTAAATGCCTAAATGCCTAAAAAACGCATTTGAGACGGATTTAAGTCTAAATGCATCTGGTTGTTGAAACTACATATGTAAATTTTACTTCTCCCAAAAATACTAAAACTGAAACATGTGAGAGTCAGATATGACAGCGCTACTGCATCACACATCGCCGCAGATCTCTTCAGCAAGCTGACGCGCAAACTGCCGCATATGAAAGTGAAGTAAGTCGCAGGCGCATAACACACAATTATCTTCATTAAAAGTAATGAGACCTTACCAATGCTGTTGCCGCTCTCTCCTATTGCAGTCTTTGATTTTGAAATTAACTGATGGTCAATAAAATGCACCTCATATTTCTTGCTTTCGGTGACGTGAACTCTATTAAATGTACATATAAGATCGGATTTATCCGTTAACCTGCACTTAACCTTTTCACGTGCATTGTTTTCATATTAAGACCAATATCGCGATGTATCATTATAGGATTGTCTAGCGATATATCGGTTATCGCAGAATCGCTGACTCGCGATGTTATCGTTATCGTGAGCCATTTATATCGTGATCGTATCGTATCGTGAGGTACCCTCCGATTCCCACCCCTACACACAACATGACCAATGTTGTTCATGTTGTGTTGGTCAAACATTGATTTGAATTGCTAAAATGAGAAGACCTATGCCGGGTTCAGACTACTAATGCTATCTCAAGACCAATTCATGCGTATTTTACGAGGTGGCTAATTCGTACGACCTCACTCGTATGAATTCTTACGATTTGACTAAACCCCACTGACGAGTAAGTTATGATTATGTGATTTTGCGAAACAAGAGCATGAACAAACAATGCTTGTAATAGCTTAATGAAGTATCTTTCACCAGCATTTCTCTTTTTTTACTCTGTCATGGTAGTCCCTCGAGGAAACATCATAAAGGCAGAAGTATTATTGCCATAGCTCCACGAACCATTCCTCCATTGCATAATTCTACCTAACAGCACCAATACCATCGTCTCTCTGTCGTTTTGCTGTGTTTGAAAGCTGTGTATGGAAGTGCATATTGGTCAACAGATATGACGGAGCTCGTTGTGGAGGACTGACAAAAATTAAACATGCTCGTCTTTCTTTCGTGACATTGATTGAAACAATTGATTCTTGTGATTCTTGTGTCCCGAAGACCATTGTCATTTACGAATCACCATGACACTCTACGTCAAATGGATTTTGCCAAAAAAGGGCTGATATTGTGTAGTATTAACCTGACATTAGTGATTTGTTAAAGTAACTTTACATTATTTTAAATTTTGTGTGTGTGAGAATAGAATCAATTTGTCATTGCACTGGACTATTTTAGAGATAGCCTATAGCCTACTGAATGAATTATATTTATTTATAGTGGGAGACCAGGGATGGTTGTAACACAGGTTAATTGTAACACTTTCAATTTTAGTTATGAATCACCTGATTCACTTCACACATGCGCAGTTTAGTCTTTATTCAACATGTGGGAAAGTAGAGCCCTGTGGCAGACAGCAGATTTTAGAGGAGAAAAACTCATTTTGATGTAAGAAAGTCACTTTTTTAACTTTTTATTTTTGTTATGGCAATTCCTAGTTTGTAGTTAAACTCATCAAAGTTAAATGATGTTTATATTGTATGTCTGTGTAGATATTTTTCATACAAGTTGTTAGTGCTAATGTTTTGGCTGTTAGCTGTAAGGTGAGCTAGTTCTTGGCTACAAGACCCTGGGTTAGTTGTAACGTCAATGAAGCATGTTACAGCCCACACCAAGTACATTTTTAGTTGTATTTATGTTTTTTTTTAGTATGCCTAGGTCAGGGGTGTCCAAACTCGGTCCTGAAGGGCCACCTTCCTGCAAAGTTTAGCTCCAAATTGCCTCAACAAACCTGACTGGAAGTTTCTAGTATGCCTAGTAGACCTTGATTAGCTGGTTCAAGTGTGTTTAATTGGGGTTGTTGCTGAACTCTGCATGATGGTGGCCCTCTAGGAGCAGGATTGGACACCCCCGGCTAAAGTCTTGGAAGAGAAAGACAAATTGAAGGATTTAAAATGAGCATTTGCTCATTTTATTCATATTTGTTCCACACACGCACACACACCAATTATGTTAAAAAGTCTGTGTTGAATAAAAAGCTTTCAAAACTGATTTTTTTTGTTGTTGTTATAATTCTTATTTCATAATGTTATATCTCACCCCAGTGGATATCATGTTTCATCTCACCCCAGGGTCTGTTACAACTAACCCGTACTATGGGGTGAATTGTAACATTTCACTCCTTGTGTTTGAAATTAACCACGCATTTTCTGTTTGTGCTGCAAAGATAACAGCTATGTCATTTCACAAGTTCACCTGCCCATTCAGTCTTAATAGATAAAGATAAACAAATTTGGCTTGTTGTCCACGAAGGAGGCTTGAACCCGAGGCTCGGCTCGAGCTCCGAGCTAAACCCCCCTAACGGTACTGTGCAGAGAAAGAATAAGAGAAATAGAGGAGAAGATGGGGGGAGAGAAGGGATGCCGGAAGAATTGTCGTTGGGATGATGCAGTGACTGCTGCTTATATACGCTCATAATGATGATTGACAGGACTGAATGTTTAGGCTCCTCCGTTTGGAACTACATTTAATAGCTGATACTTGTAACTAGTTTTAATCACATTTTGAATGCACTGGCTTAAAAGAACACCAAGATACAGACAGAAATGTCAAAAATCATCAACCATCCATTGTCTCCCCTATACTTTCAAAGTTTGGGGTCAGTAATTAAAAAAAAAAAAATCTTTTTGAAAGAAGTCTCATGCTTACCAAGGCTGCATTCATTCAAAATACAGTAAAACATTAATATTATGAAATATATTATTTTTGCAATAATATTATTGCAATTTAAAATTTCTGTTTTAATATATTTTAAAATGTAATTTATTCCTATGATGGCAAAGCAACCATTACTCCAGTATTCAGTGTCTTTTGTAACATTATAATTGCACTTATTGACACTTTTGGTCAGTTTAATGCATCTGATTAAAAGTATTAATTACTTTTTTAAAAATTGTATTGACCCCCAACAATATGTTTATTTCTACTTTTTCTACATACTTTTTTTCACTGAGCTCATCATATTTCATTCTGGGATTGTGTGAACATGTGATAATGCCTTAGAATTTGTCCTAAAAAATGTGTCTTCAGAGAGGATAATTAGAAAAATGAAAGACTCACAGTCGTAGTTCTCACACTTTCTTCAGCTGTGCTTCAGACTCCCTCATTATCTCCATTGGTCAATGTCTGAACCGGTGGTGTAGTCTAGTTGTAGTGAGTATACTGTGATTTTTCCCTCCCAGCCTCATACTCACCCGTCCCAGAGCGACACTCAATAATGCATAGCATGCATCTGTATGCTACATGTAATTGAGAGCATTCTGAAAAACTGCCTATGTGTGTTTTATCAACATGTCAATTTATTATAAGCAACATAAGACTTTAACAGCCATTTACATTTACAGCTGGAGAGACTGGGCTGATTTTTTACTGTTTAGTGTCAATCACCATCTAACTCAACCAGATAAGATCTACATTTAGCCTTAGATGTTATATGAATATGGTCCCTGGAGCATAGGTTTTATCAGCTGGCAATTTTCAATGCACATTTAAGAGTGCAAGTTACAACTATTATTAACAATAATGGAAAGATGAGGCTTATCGGTACGTCACAATATCACCCTGTTTGGACTTTGTTTTCTGTTTTGCACCATTTCCTGCCAGTCTGTCATCATAGTTATGCATTTCGATTCACAAGCTTGCAATTCGATTTGTTATCAGTTATTTGGATATACTGTAGCCTATCTAAGGTTCAGTACATTTTACGGCAATGCCGTAATGCTGTAAAATATACATGGATCAGTTGGTACTACATTAATATTGAAGGTTAAATGATTTGTATACAAACTTAAATTAAGGAATTTTTTATAATAAAGTTATAATAGGCCTACTACTATATTTAATATACTATATTTAGCTAAATGCTCCTCTCTAGAGTTTATTTTTCTAGTTGACTAATGAGTTTATGGTCACTGAATATGTTTGTTCTGAGATAAATGTGATGTTGCGTGACATTGTTTACAAGTTGTTTTATTAACGTCTTTCCACGGTTGAAACATTGATTAAGCGATTACACGAGACATGATACGTATTTCGGTAAGTTGTACTGTATCTTTTAACATACCTTCAGATGTTCATTCATGTTTATTTCGCGCTGTAACTGGTAACTGAGAGGAAGAAGTTCATGCGCACTTCACGCTGCTGCTTCCCGAGCTGAGGCGCTATGTCACGCCACATTAAAGGGTGCCAAAACGGTATTTCTGTTTTTATTTCGTAGTAAAATTGGCAGCAGAATTTGAAATATGAGAATTTGTTTCATGTCAAAAGCAACAAAGCACAAAGCTTTTTGCTATTTATCGGATGCTACGTATCCTCACGCTTTTTTAAGTGGGTATACGGAAATCCTTGACGTTTCCTAGTGGGGATACGGCGTATACCTGCATATCACTTAGACTACACCACTGGTCTGAACGGCTCACTGAGGTTGTGATTGGAAGGAAAAAAGCTCAGTGAAAGCCCTGTAAATATATTTTAAAAAGGAAAGGTCTCTCAAACACGAGCAGCAGAGCTCCAGGCCTGTGGTCAAGGGTGTTATTGAGTGAATATTTTCACAGCTCTACATCAACTCATGGGTTAGCTGTGCGGTGTGCTTGGCCTGTAAAGGACCTTTCCTGTGAACTTTCTTTTTTTTCAGTTAACAATATGTTGAACTGACAACCTTTGATTATTTGATATTGACAGATAGCGTTGTATGTAACATACAGTTCAAAAGTAATGGCCTGAGAGTGTCTATCCCATTCCAAGGCCATATGTTCACTAGACAATCCCTTTGCTAGATCAGCAGACAATCCAAACCAACCTCAAAAGAATACTTCATCATTACCCGCAGGGCTTACAACTGTTTGTCTTTGGCTGCTGATTAGCGTCAGATCTAAGTCTTTTTTTGCCTGAGCTGATTCATCTCGGCAGCAAACGCAAAGAGGAAGCAGAATCCTCCACACCTGCCACGCTTTCCTCCTAACAAGATTTACAAGGCCTTCGGAAAGCTGCAAACCCCTGCCAATAAGGTGGGCGAAGCAACTTTGTCATCCCCTCCATTACCAGCAGGACAGGCAGAGAGATGCTCCCTCAGCAACAAGAGAAAAATTCATACAGAATCAACAGTAAACAGTGTGTCCACACAGATAATAAGCTGTGCTTAGAACAGTTCATTTGTTTGGTGCAATGACCGGTGTGGCTATTTGTATCTGTCCCTCAGTGAAACCTTTTCAAAAACTCTGACGTTTGAATTACATTTGTTAATCTCGTACATGTCACTGTCGTTCTTTGATACCAAGGTAATGTTATCTAGCTAGCTGACACATAATGAGGTTTTGTTGAATTTGTAAAAAGGACATGTATACTACCATTCAAAAGTTTGGGGTCAGTAAGATTTTCTTTTTTTTCTTTTTTTTTTTTTAAATAATCAGTCATTCAAATTAGTGTAGAATAGGCAAATATGAGAAAATTGTCTGCTTGTAGTACATATGGTTGTATACATGGGCATCTAAAAACATGAGACCATTCAAGTATTAGATCATTTTGAGAGGTGTTGTGGAAGAAAAGTGGTCAGTTGTCTTCCAAAGAGGCAAGACATATTTTTTCCATTTTTCTTTGGTAAATAATGAATAGAAACAATTAGATCTGATCCATCTTGTTTCCAGAGTGCACAGCGTCTGCTGTATGATGTATCTCTACATATGCTTCCTGGAAACTGGGCGAGACCCAAAACAAATAGATCAATATAATATTTTCTATAGCCACTGTGGAAATTTTCTATAAAAATAGTAACTCTAATGGGCCATACGGCTTCTATTTAAGGGATAGATCTAAACTTCAAAGGCTATTTCTCAATGTACCAAAATTACTTCAGAAGTATCCATAAAGCTGCATTTGTCCTTTACACAGTCTATATTAAGTCTGTAAACTTTGTGGAGACATTAAATAAATTCAATAATCCTGAACAACATAAAGATTGCACATAGATGATATCTGAAACTTGATATACCAAATATGAACCCTAGCAGTAGAAGATTCCTTTTTTCTTTAGAAATGAAAACCAAAACTTTTAATATTTGTTTTATTTCTGTATCGTAGAAAGGTAATATCTAACTTATTATTTGAATGAATAATAATTTAATAATAACTCATTTTAGTCCACTCTTGGCTGATTTTCTTCTTTGTTAGTATCTCGAGATTTATTCCACTAGATTGTCATTAAATCTGTGCTGATCCGGAAATGATCCTTTAGACTTTGCAGTTTCTGTTGAAGTTGGCTGCCAGGTCTGTAGGCAGAGACATGAATTGATTAAATGCAGCTTTTTGGCTCCAAGAGAGCAAAGGCCAAGATAGGTATTGATCCCCAAGCAGATACTCTAATTTTATGGCTTGCAAAATGGCACCAGCTCTTTGTAGCCATTGTATTTTTGACAGGAAGCATTATAGGTGAGTGAAAAGAGGCACTTGAATGTCTGAATGCAGAGAAATGGACGTGATCGTCTGAGAGGGACTATCATAGACCTGACTCTGTAGTAGTGGGCAGTAATCTGCTGATTGGCTGGACACAATTGGAAAATGCTGAGCGGGGTGTTCCCGGGCTGGTGATGCCTCAGCATTGGGATGGGGGTGGAGTGGACCCCATCTCTGGCAGATCTTCAGCATCCCGATATACTTAAAGTAGCAAAGTGGAGGAGTGTTTATGGGAGGGGGGCTGCGAAAGAAAATGCTTGCCAGATCCCATTAATCTACACTGTTGGATTTTGCTGTGTTGGAAGATTCAGCGCACTTTTTTTTTTTCAATTCCCTGTGCTTTTTGCTTTTACACCCATTTGCACTGCAGAAAATCATGTGAATCTTTCAAAACTCATGGGCATATTTTCTTAAAATTTCAAATCTCCTACAGTGAATGTCACTAAGTTGTTACACACACAAACATAACTACTATAGTAATAAAAACCATAAAAACAAGTACCCTTGCGGGTCTCGTTTTTCAGTTTATTTGCCCCTTTATTTATTTACATCCTACAGTATGGCTTATTTTCAGCTGATATACACTTTTCGCTTAAAGCAGAAGTGCTCAGTCGTCTTTCAAAATGTAGTTCCAGTCATGCTCTAACACATATCCCTGTCATTTTTGAGTTAGTCTAAAGACTTTATTTGTGTAGTGGAGTATTGACGATTTTTTTTTTATTTCATCTTGTTTAGTATAAGTCACTGTAAATTACCTTTTTCTGGAATATTCACATTTCAGTGGGACTGTTCAGAAGTTTTGACGAAATGAAAACCAGAATAAGCAAGTAACCATATACAGTAATTGCATTTTCCTCATGGAATAGCAGAGTGTGACTGCGATCAGATTAGGTTCAGCTTTAAACCACTTGCCTAGACTGGCATTCCAGTCCACAGATACTTGATTTATCTTCAGCTGCAAATGGATGTATTTTCAACAGTTTCTAACAAAACTAAAGCTACATCAGCTGTACGAAAGACCACAGAGACTGGAAGGCTTTCAACAGCTGCTGTTACTACACCTCAGCAGGGCTAATGTGAGTAATTTGAATAATTTCAAACCAGGCACAGAAATGAGTTGATTATCATGTAATATAAAAAAAGGATCTCTGCACCTGGGTATAATATGACTTGTAACCTTTTCAAACCGTGTCACAATGCAAACCAGAACAAGGGGGAATTTTTCGTGCTTCTCAAGAAAAAGAAGTGTCAGCAGTCATGCTGTGCATTTGATTCATTTTTCATTGCTGGTTGTGCTTATTGCTCAATATAGAATGATAAACACCAAACCAGAAAAGGATCATTTAGCTACATATAAAATATAAATTACTCTTACATTACATGTGCACACACTGTATACAGTTTATCACATTTCTTCTTCTCTTGTATCAATACCCAAGAGAACACAAGCTTAATAAAAAAAAGCTCATATAAAAGTTGGCACGGATTTTATAACTAGAAAACTCTCCATACTTTTTTATTGTTAACCTTCACATATGAAAAGTTTCATGGTGCATCACTGTAAATACCACTTAACCACATTTAAGTGCTTACTGAACTAAAATATACTGTATGTTTTTGTTTTGTTATTACTTTTTAGTTATTTATTCCATTTTGTTCATTTATTTATTGCAAATTTGGGACATATATTGTTTAATGTTTATTTTCCATTATAGCCCAAACTAAGGCTTACTTTTGTGTTAGTTTTCAAAAATGTGACGTCAACATTGGTAGCTTTATCATTAATAACCAATTTAAATAAAAATGTAATCAGTAGCAAAATCAGTAGCATTTATAGTGTTTATCTTAATGCATATCAATATAATTTGTGAGAAGGAAAAGGTATTCATAAAAAATAACAACCTGAATGAAGAAGAAATAAATTGATTTTTGTACATTAAGGCCTTTTTCTCATAATCCACCTCATCCCCAAGGATATGGCGGGTGGTGTAACTGTCACCGTTCCCGCTGTCTGTCACTCAGTCACTGTCAGCGCATGTTATGTTCCACGTGGCTCTTGTCATGAGTGATGAAAGTGTCGTATCATTCCTTTCATGTATTTATCAAAGCTGCCAAAGTCCAAGTGGGAATAAACAAGATTGTGAGAATATTTTCTATTGAAAAGGGGCCTTTTTTGTTGTTTAACTAAATGTATTTCATAAAGAAACAGGTATTTGAGAGTTTAACTTATTAGACAGCCTATTGCCTGAATACAGTACGTGTTACATGAGAATTAATGAACTGTGGAGGCTTGTCTTTCATGAGTACACACCTTAAATCTCTGTCATGTTGCCATGCAAAACAAAGAACCACTAAATTGCTTCTATTCTATGGCAACTGTCTAACTGAATACTCTCAGAATGTCTTAGAATTTGGTTTGTATCTCTATCTGCATGAGCTCCACAATTTGTGTAAAACCTACTGTAATTATCACATTCATTTTAAGCATGTATCATTGACATTTTACTTAATTTATCATGAAAAACTTAACATTCTTGTATATTTAGCACAATATATTTAGCATACTTAGCCCAAATTGAAGGTGCATTAAAGAAGAAAGACGATAAAGTGAAAACACTCTCTTAGTCTCAGAACTGCACTCTGCATTTCTGTTTGATAAATTGCTGTTATGAGTTTCTTACAGTATTTCCCAGTGCTCACATTTTAGGCATATAAATGAGAAACTGTACCATTTAAGTTGGACATCTCTTGAGAGCAATTCCTAAATGTGTCAGGTATACCAAACATTGTTTAATAGCTACCCTTTATGTCACAATACTTATGAAGACAATCAAAGAAAAGCAGTTTGGTTAGGTGTTTGGTGAACATTTAGTCGGTTTCATTTAAAGCACCTCTTTTATGCTATTCTAAAGGTTCCTCATTTTGTTTTTGATGTTTTCTACAATAGTTTTACATACATCCAAAGTCAAAAAAACACTTAAGTTTCCTCATAATACATCACACATCACCTTATTTCTTGAAGAGGTCAGATAGCCCAGTCTGTAGGGATTGGTTTACCGCTAACAGTATGTATCAGAAACAAAACATTCATTAACATATTTGAATTTCAAATTCGAATGCTTCCTCAGTGCTTAAAGGGTTAGTTCACCCAAAAATGAAAATTATGTCATGAATTACTCACCCTGATGTCGCTTTTTTTTTTTCAACACTTTCAGATGCCCAGAAAGATATTTAAAACAGTTCATGTGAGTACAGTGGTTCTATCTTAATATTATAAAGCGCCGATAATACTTTTTTTAAATAAATAAATAACGACTTTTCAACAATATCTAGTGATGGTGATTTCAAAACGCTGCTTCATAAAGCTTTGAAGCTTTACAAATCTTTTGTTTCGAATCAGTGGTTCGAAACGCCAAAGTCACGTGATTTCAGTAAACGAGGCTTCGTTACATCATAATTGTTTCGGAATTTCAATAGTTCACGTGATTTCGGCAGTTTAATACGCGATCTGAACTACTGATTCGAAACTAAGGATTCGGAAAGCTTCAAAGCTTCATTTTGAAATCGCCATCACTCACTCATATTCGCGTCTTCTCGACATGTCGACAGCATGAACCAAACTCTTCCAGGCCTCAGCTATAACAACAGTGTTTGAGGGTCAAAGTAGATGTTGTTTGCCGGCAGCCAATGAAGAACATAGGCTGCCATTATGCAAATTTGTTACAAACCTATATATCTGTTTCAACTTTTTTTTTGACGATACAGTGAAAGTCAATAGGGTCCAAAAGAACAATCAGTACACTGTAAAAAATGACCATGATTTTAACAGTAAAAGACTGTAAAAATGCTGCGGTGAAAAACTGTCAATTGGTTTACAGAAAGTTTCAGTACTACTGTATATACGGTGAATAACTGTAATAGATCTATCGGTACATTTAATGTAATTTTACGGTAAAATACCGTTAAATTTACAGTTTTTGGAAGTGAAAAATAACAATTCATTGTAAAATTTACAGTGAACAACCGTAAATTGACATTCCCACAATTCCCTGCATGACACTTCACATTTGATATATTTTCGTTGAAATAACTTTGTTTCTTCTTAGTTTTTCTAATTTTTTTTCTAATCAGTTATGTACATTATAGGGTTTTATGTTACATCTAATGTTGTTAAATTAATGTTTATTGCATTTTTAAAATTTCATGCATGTTACCATGATGGTGTTTAGTGTGTGTGTGTGAATGACACTGTGTGCACCTTCTATATGTTAGTGTTGTCCTTCTCAGCTTGTGGAAAAGCTGCTTGTGATGAACTTTGATTCATCATGTGACTCTTATCACCACTGTGTTTGGTGACTGTCAGTGTATTATAAAGGTACAAAACAGACATATTAGTGCTTCATTAGGTTGGTAAATTAACATTATATCAGTTTACGAAATACGTTATTTTACCGTAAATTTAACAGATTTTTTTTTACGTTGCTACTGTATTTTTTACGGTAAATTTTACTGGGATTTTTTTTACAGTGTAGGACCCCAATAATTTTCAGTGTATTGTCACAACGGCAAAACATTCTTTAAAAAAATCTTTTTCTTAGGTTCCCTTTTGAATGTTTGAATGGCAGACGTCATTGGTTGGCCAAACAAATAGCCCCGGCCCCTCTAACTTACGCCATTGGTTGAGCTGCTGTTGCTGTGTGGGGCTGATGTTATCTCAGGAAATCTAGAAGAAATGCTGTGTAGATTTGTCCCTGATACTCTTACAGGTGACAGTTCTGTTGAATTGCAGGCTGGACAGTTTTTGGTGTTCAGACATGCAGCAACACTACTCTAATACTACAGCTCATTAGTTTGAGTTTCTGTCCAGAAATGAACTCACAGCTGTGTTAAATAAAACAAGACTGACCCAGCATGCCTGTGCAATTATTCCAATTATACAATCCATCTTTGTTGGAAGAGGAAAAAAGTCATTTCACACAGGTGAAGAATGTTAGAATAATAACACTGGCTCCAGAGAGTGTAAATGAAATATTGGATTCTTCATTAAAATTCCCCATGGATGCTAAGAGATCATTATAAATCCCTAATCAGTTTTCTTCTGCAGCAGAGATGCAGGCTGTTGACACATGTTTTTTTCTTTCTGTCTCTGCTTTTATTTAGCAGATAGCTTGAGCGTTGTGATAATTGTCATTATCCAATAAGAGGCTGCACAAAGGGAATAATTAAACAGCGTGCATAGATGAGGCTAAAGAGTAAATTCTTTATATTCTGGCATAATGGCACTCCACACAATTCACAGTTCGTGTCCATACATTATATGTATCACTTACGCTGCATTCTCACATTCATATGTAATGGTAATTGTGAACAGAGAATATTATTTCGCTATATTAAGCAGCTTTACCCTTCACCCTTTAAAGTATGTGGGTTGTTTTAAAAGTTTGCTCAGATACACATATGGCTGTTTAAACTTGAGATGCATTATATATCTGTACCATACTGGTTAATGGCAATATTATATATAGTCTATTTTTTAATTGACTGGTATCAGTTGGTAATGAATATTTAATTGTTTATATGCTAATTTTCCCTCTTTACTTTTAGATTACTTTTGTTGAACAGCAAACACATTTAACGTTGAGTCTTTAAAAACACTAATGATTTATAAAACTGTTAAATGTAATCTTTAGCAAATCTCAAAATGAATATCTTTTTTTCCTTCCTCTATATAATAATGTTATGATTCCTACTTTTTTTTTTGTCATTTCTATTTATTTAGACAAGATAGCATTGAATTTTAATATTGACCATTAATGGATTATCTGACATGCTATAAAAAATAATTAACAGCTTATTAGTATTGGTCAGACTTTTAATATCAGTACAACCCAAATTTGAACTGTTCTGAATAGCGACTAAATAGATGTTTGTTAACTTCAGAATGCAAATTAAATGTCACAACTGTTAGTAGCAGTTATGTGATTTTTAGAACAATTTTCTGCCGTTTTCCAAACATATTTAGCATCCATCACAGCACACACCTCTGTTTCTTTTGTAGCATTCTCATTCTGTGTATGCTGTGTATTTGGCTACACAGCATTCCTAGCCCACTCTCACTTTTTTTTCTAGTTGACTCCATCACTCCCATCTCATTCTGCTCGTACTAAGCGACATTTAAATAATATGAAGAGGCAGAAGGGGGCTGGATTCATTATTTACCAGAGTCCTCCTGGGAGATGAGAAGTGACATGCGACGCAGCACTTCAGGGTGCCGAAAGACTGCACAGGGATAACTAAAGGGCACGTGACACGCTCTGTTCTATTTTTAACACTACAGACCAATGTTTGCCCGGAGGAATTTTTTTTTTTTAAGTCAGCACGGTCGCTGTTATGTTATCGCACATGACAGTGATAGTGAAGAAAAAGAATGCAGTAATTTTCTGTGAGTTCTGTGAGATAGTTTTTTTAACTAAAATGTGTAAGTGATATAAAGATTATACCTCTCTACAAGAGTTTTACACAAAACAAAATCTTTGAACGTGTGATGAAATCCCATTAAAACTAACAAGCCGTGTGGCTGCATGACCTCCTCAGTATGTCAGGTGGGGCTGTATAGACCTCCCTAGGGTCCTCAGCTAGAGGGCTTGGGTGGCTAATTAACACTCTCTAATTAAAACGTATGCGATCAAAGCTAGTGCCATGCGTATGCACACAGCTGAAAGAGATGCGATGAGGTGGGAAGGGGCAGGCGGTCTATTTCTGCACGGTGCCGTGTTGATGCTGGGTGAAAGCTCTGAAACAGTGTACAGATCTGTGGTAGCTTCTGGGTATTGGTGGTTTAAATGCTAAAACTTTAGACACTATTGATATTCCTGAACCTGAATGTTGACCCACCACTCCAGTGGGCAAGACTCCAGTGTTGTTAGTTTCATTTGCGTACTTCTGTCCTGCTCAATACTGTCATGCCTCAGGAACCATGCCAGTGGCACTTGACCCCATACTGTAGCTGGCTGCCAGCATTAGAGCAATACTACATCTTTTACACTGATGTGTAAATCATCAAGGGCTCTTGCTGAAACAGAAACCCGGCTACACAACATAATAGTTCCCATTCCAAAATTCAGTGAATGTTTCATTCAGTAAAAAGGTTTTTTTCTTTATATCGTTATATATTGTTATACTTTGCATTGTGACTGTATGTCACAATGTGACTTTATTTCTATAATGAAAACTCTCAGGATAGTTTGGTATGTTAATGAATTTGACAATGTTAATGTATTTGATTTTTAGATCTGCTACACATGCTGCTGCTGTTATTGCTGCTGCTTCAAAGCAAGTATAGAGATTTGCTACTGCCAATGCATAACAGACATGCTGCTGTAAACATGTAGCCATGCCACTGCTGCGCAAAAAGCATGCATAATATTACCCATAGTAAATCTAGACAGGTGGAGCTGGGGAAGGTAGAAGATTTCAGAGGAATTCTGATCAGCTTATAGCAAACAATGAACCTTTCATTGCCTGTGCTATCTAGAGTTTCATGACAGAACTAGGTATACCTCGCAACTGCAACTTTCTTATAATTCTGACTTTACATCTCCCAATTCTGACTTTAAATCTCCCAATTTTGACATTATATCCCACAATGTGACTATTTCTGAAATATGCCACTTAGTTCACAATTGCAACCATGTTTCTCACAGTTTTGACTTTATATCTCACAGTATGACTTTATATCTCATAAATGCAGTGTCAGAAAAAAATGTGCAAAAATTGTACCTGTACCCTGTAGGGCAGGGGTGTCCAAAGTCAGTCCTGGAGGGCCACTGTCCTGCAGAGTTTAGCTCCAACTTGCCTCAACACACCTGCCTGGAAGTTTCTAGTATGCCTAGTAAGACCTTGATTAACTTGTTCAGGTGTGTTTAATTGGGGTTGGAGCTAAACTCCATGAACAGGATTGGATACCCCTGCTTTAGGGGTACAACAGCTTGTCATTGGGGCAGTACCCTTATAGGAACTTTTTTTTTACCTTATCTTCTGCTGAAAAGTGTAAGATACTACTATTAACCTTTCAGGGGTAAGTAAGATACAAAAATGCCCCTTTGAGGGTGCTGCCCCAATGACAAGCTGTTGTACCCATGAACGTAAACATATTTTGCACATTTCAAAATGTCACTTTATTTCTGACTTATTTCACAATTTCACACTTAATTTTTTTTATACTCTGAGGCAGAAACTGGCTTCCATAGCTATGGGATTTAAAGTATTATCAGGAGTTATATATGGTGACCGATTCCCTTGTACTTAGTATGTAAAGGTCACGAGTAAAGAATAGTTGACAAATTTACTCTCTGCAATGCTAGCTGTGACAAATGTGTTTTTGTTCGGATGTAATTAGTCAGTGGATGATTTAACCAACATAAAAGTTCTTCTATGTTCATATTATCTGTAACGCCTCTTTAGAGCTTGAATCAAGCCTTTAATTAATTAATTCAGTGCAGAGAAGGACTCCAAACATACAGATTTCTTACATATTGTTGTGTCTCCACAGATTGTTTTCCGCAAGATTGTTGATGTGAAGAAAGAGGAAGAAGAGAGGAGACACCAGAAAAACGAGGTGACATTGTCTATCCCCGTGGACCATCCTGTCCGCAAACTTTTCCAAAAATTTAAGCAGCAGAAGGAGATGCGTACGCAAGGTTCTTCACAACATGACCTAGAGAGGAACCAGTTTCAGGTGGAACATCACCTCCATCCACTGTCCCACCAGCTTCATCAGCAGCAATATCAGCCACAGTACCAGGGCCACCATCCCCTTCAACACCAACATGTGACCACCATGCAAAACGGGGCCCCTGGCTCAGGAAACGGGAACAGTGGTTCTAGCGTTGTAACAGTCTCACAGATAACCCCGATCCAGAACGCTCTAGCCTACGTTCAGACCGAGGAACCCAACAGGAGTGAAGACAATGAGGCTATGGAGCTCAAGCCCAGCTTTGGCATACAGGACTCGAATTGTCTAAAAGTAACAAGTCCTGTGAGACCCAGAGGAGGAAGGGGACGAGGCTGGATGCGTTTCCATAACATTGCATCAGGATCATCGCCCATGCTTTCACTGGAACTAGAGAAGAAGCCACAGCAGAAAGAAGAGGAGTGGGGGGATGTGTCCCAGCCCCTGAATGTCATCTCAGGGAATGGGAAGAGCCAGGAAGCAGAGGGTGGGGGATCTGATGAAAGGGGTCCTGGTGGAAATGGTAACAGTAGTGATGAGACTGATGAGAATACTGTCCTACACAAGACTGATTCTTGTGACAGCGGAATAACAAAGAGTGACTTGCGTATTGACCGGGTAGGTGATTCACGAAGCCTGTACGAGAGGGCCTCGATGGAAAGGAGCCCATACGATCAGCCCAGTCCCGGAGTGGGTAGCGTCACCCTTCAGGGGATTCAATTTCAGCCTGTCCCTGAACAGGCTGTGCTTCAAAACAGCCTGTATGAGGCAAAGCTGGAACTAAAAGGTGACATCCAGACATTAAATAGTCGGCTAGCAGCTCTGGAGGACCAGGTGGGGGAGATTTTGAGACTTCTGTCAGAGAAGAGGAAACCTTCCCCACCTCCTCAGACCTCCTCGCCAAAAACTACACTTCAGTGCCAGGACAACTTTGCCCTTTCTCAGCCTGTCACTCCAGAGACGGAGGGGGACGATGGACCCCTTTGAATTAGGAGAAATATATTTAGATATTGATATGCTGTTTTTATTTATCACTTCCCTTCCTCTTACTCAGGAAGGAAATGTGAATATTGATGATTAGGGGAAGGATCCTTGCTGTTGTAAATATATACTTGCATGTCCAGCTGGAATCTGGCCTGCCAATGAAATCTTCTCAATGGATAGTAGTTGCTTGTACACGTACGGAATCGGCTGCATGCGGAGATGATTTTATTCTGACATTGCACACAGGATCTTCTAACCAGGTGATATTTCAGGGCATTTTCTCTTTGAGTGACAGCTTGATGCCCCAGATGTGGGATCTTGGGTTGCTGAAAGGCAGAATCAGGCTTGTTTAATACCTCCATCGGTCATTCTTCATATTGAAATTGCTATTAATAGCTACAATCATTTAAAGGACTAGTTCACCCAAAAATGAAAATTCTGCCATCGTTTAATCACCCTCATGTCGCTCCAAAGCACAAAAGAAGACATTTTGAATAACATATTTTTTTCTATATAGGATTTCTTTTTTCTCACTGTGTGACTACCTGGTACTTTCAAAGCAAAGAATGTGTAATGATCCATAATGAATTTACTTGCAGTCAAGGGTGGGAATCTATAGGGACCTCACGATCCGATCCGATTCCGAGAGTCATGATCCGATTCCAAAATGATCTACATTTTTTCTTAATTAATTAATTAGTTTACTGACTAATTAACAAAGAAACATATTACAAACTATGAACGGTGTGCTTAAGGATCTGAATGTTTTCCATTCAAGAGCATTGATTTTTTTCCTTCTCAGCTTTACTGCTGTTTGATCATTTATTACTGATGACATCATAGACAGCAGGAGATCTAATAGGCTGCATTCACCGAAATGCACAGATCTGTTTTGACATATCAGCTTTTTTGTCCTGCTTGTTTAATTCCTTAAGACATAACTGACCATGTTGACATTAATTTCACGTCATAAAAACATTGTGAGTTGCAAGTGCATTTAACTGCTTATGTGATAGAGTGGCACACAACCGCTTTCCGCAAGGTCTCTTTGCTAGCCCACATGAGCATTTGAAAGCAGCCATCTGTCAGTAAGTCAGTTTCGTTTATTGAATATATAGGCCTATTGCATTCCAAACTAGACTTTCATTGTATGGACAAAAAACCACTAAAACATTTTTCAAGATTTTGTATATGACAGAAGAAAGAAAGTCATATAGATTTGAAATGACATCAGGGTGAGTAAATGATGACAGAACTTTCATTTTTAGGTGAACTATCCCTTTAACCCAGTATGCAGTTCTCCTTTATAAGCATAATGATTGGAAGTTTGTGAGATTGTTTGCATAGATGATTTCTTGGATGTGATTAAGGAGATAATCCAATAACTAAACTCACTTTTGATATGCGAAACCCATTTCATTACCACCGCTGTTTCAAATTCCATTATCGTTATTGGCTTGTATTTATTTTGTGGAACGTTATGATAGAGAGAAATGACTTAGCCCAGTTTTTGGGGAGCTGCTTTACATGTTTTAGAGAGATATATCTGCATGCTGGATGGATTTAGCTCTGGCATGGTAGGACTAGGGACTAATTGTTTTTCCCTTATCAATTATGCAAACATACAAAGTGCAAGTCACAAAGGGGGCCTGCATTTTGGGAAAGCATGAACACATTCAGGTCATTTGGAAATTGTAGAAGCATGCATTGAATTCTTTGCATGACATCAACATTGTGTGTTTCATATAAAAGGTCATGGACCCCTGGTATTGTTTCCCAATACATATCAATATATACTACCCACAATTAATTTCAGTTAAGATGCATATTTCAAAACCTTCACATTTTAATCCAGTACCCTAACTAAATCCACACTAAACCACCGACTAAGGTGTTGTTTTTGAAAGCACCTAATGGTTGGTCATTTGAAAGTGCTGTGGGGAACTTTCCTAATATTATGTTATTATATCCACAGTCGGTGACTCACTGCATATCAGCATAAAGGGTGCTTTAGAGGGATTATAGCGTAATGACTAATGCTCCTTCACCTCTTATTTCCCATCAGTTCTATTGTAATGTTATTAGTCCATTCTGGTGATGTTCATACCAACACAAGGGATGTTCAGTTATGAATGGGGATCAGAAGAGAGACTATTAAGATTAATACTACAACAACAGGAGTGTGGTGGTATTAATTTTACTGTTACTGCCTATAGATCCTTTAAAATGAAATGTTCTGTCTTAAAGCAATCCACAAACAAGCAACAGTCCTTCAACGGTACTTCAAAGCAATATCCTTTATTGTATATCCCTCTACTTGCTCCCTAATTTGGTTTATTCTTTGATAAACACATGCTCATCACTGTAAGTGCTCAGATAATAATATTAGTTCACCACTAATCTTTGTGTTTAATAATCATTTCAGAGGTTATGATGTTCATTGGGACCAAAGACATTAATACTTTTGTACTAATAACATTACATCAGTGTCCTGCTGAAATTACCAATCCCATTATTACTTGTCACCAGTGGATGGTGATAAAAGCCTTATTAGGTTACAGATATGTAAATGGCCCTTAGCATCACTGTTTCGCTACTTGAGCAAAATAAACATTAGAAAGATGACGGTATTCAGAGAAATATCATTTACTAGTTGTAGTATTTCCAAACCCCATGAATTGAAATTGAGAATCATTTTATCACCATTTCATTCCAAACCTGTATGAATTTCTTTCTTCAGAGGAACACAAAATGAGAAATGTTGATGTACTGGTGAATTTTACATCCTTAGTTGTGTTCTTTTGTTATTTTGTAACTTGACAGCTTGGATTCCCATTAACTTATCTGGAAAAGAGGTGCTTGTACATTTGTTAACATATCACCTTTTGTCATATAAGTCATGTTGGTTTTAATGATATGAGAGTGAGTAAAGGATGACAGAATTTTCATCTTCAGGTAAACTTTTCAAGCTGACAACTTTTTGAAGCACGAAAGTATTAATAACAATTACACCTTGTCTACAACAGACGTGGCAGTTGCTGTGCCGTACCACAACAGCTTGAGGCTATCTAGGGGTGGGCGAGATGACCAAAATCTTATATTATGATATGAGTAATTTTATATCATAATAACAATATATCACATTATAGTTATTTTTGCTTTAAAGCTGCTGTCCGCAACTTTTTTAGTGTTCAGAATTTACAAAAATTATATAATGATAATGTACAACATGAATCCATTTTCCAAACCATGTTTTTGTCTTACCCTGAATCATTATGGTACACTTATAATAAGTGTTTATATTCGGACTATTTCAGACCGGACTGGTAGGACCCGCCGCAGAGTATCACAGTAACTGCGTGACTCGCCATAGACATACACGGAGAAAAGTAGCTCCGGCTACAATGTTCTTCCGCAAGACGCGTGCAGTTCTGTTTATTAACCGCTAGAGGGCCAAAAATCGTGGACTGCAGTTTTAATAAGGTTTATATATATATATATATTATTTCATACCATTGAAATTACGTAATTCTTATCACCATTTTCAGTATCATTAAAAAATGATTTAAAGGAATAGAGCTTACTGAAGACAAGTAAACAGTAATAAAGAAAGAGCAAAGAAAACAGACAATAGAACAAAGACACATGAAATAGACCTACCTGAAAAACTTAGGAAATACTTGAAATACTACATTAAAAAAGCAAGCAGGGAGGGATTTTCTCTTGATTTTGATTAGCATTAATAATGACAGCAGGTAAATTTGGATGCTGTCCCTTTAAGACTGACTGCACCGATCCATTGTCTTTCTCAACTATACCTTAACTTAAGACATAAGTGGCTCTGTTTACTTGCAAATACATGGTCACTTTAACACATACATATGTGTATTTAACTGTTCAAGCCCAATTAGGTGTCAAAAAGCACTCAGTTCACTCCTCACATGCTGCGTGAGCAGCGGCTTCATATCGCGCGTCTCTCAAACAGAGCTGAGAAACAGGCTCTCTGAGAGTGCGCGCATATAGTGAAATGAGTTGTCTTTCGCTGCAGTGGTTTAAAACCACTTGTTTTTAAACTGTAATGTTTTAAAACGCATGCAAATGATATGCTTTCGTGACCGTGCAGCACAGCAATGTCACGTGACCATAACCGCGATACAGAAGATAGTCCAAAATCTCTACCGGTTAATCGTGTCTACTGGTATATCGCACACCCCTAAGGCTATCTTCACTGGACGAGACAAAGTGACCCTTGCAAATCTATTTGTTCTTCATATCAGAAGTAGCGCAAGCGCCTGGAGTACATCAGAAATAGAAAGGAGCATCAGTTTACTGTCCGATTCGTCATGCCGCGCCGTGCCACATCCAGTGTAGACAGCATCACTGATTATAATGGGTTTTATTTGCCTTTGACTCATTATACTGCGCCGCTTGCGTCTGGTGTAGACATGGTTTAATAATATCCTCTAATAATATCTCAAACTTTGAGCATCATAAAAAATATAACACCCTTGATTATGTGCTTTTTTTCATTTACTGGTTTCATGCCTTGAGATTTCAGTGTCCCGTGCTCCGTCATTCTGTTTGAGTTATTTTTCCTGTCATTCAGCCCAGCAGAGAGGAGCACAGACAGTGAAAGGATTATTCTTTGAGTCTCCCATGAAATTGAAGAGATGGATATAATAGATGCTAAAAGCTGTAATAGTGTGGCAGACGACGTGAGCCTCGTAATCGAATGGAGCTGGCTCACTGCGTGAACCCCAGGGTGCCTGTTCCGAGGATTACACACAGTTTTCACAAAATTATGAGGGTATTCAACTCCACTGGGTATTGAAACTTTTCGGAGTGGGGAGGGTTTGGGATGAGGTGCCCGATCCACACACGCTGGAGCCGATGAGTGTTGGACTCCAGCGAGGCGTTGGTCTCTGGCATCTGACTGCATGCTGCATTTTTGAACTGTATAAAACTTAATGCCAATGAGAATGATATTTGCCTGCCAAAGCAGTGTTTTGCTGCGACCTTTCATGCACACACATACACAAAATGGGCAGAGGCCTGGGCACTAAATCACAAATACAATGTAATGCTGTTCATTAAAAGTATACATGTCAATACAGGAAGTTTTTGATGACTATCAATACATGCTGGCCGTTGTAACACAATCAGCAGATGGTGGGATGATGTTAAAAACTAAATAAATGAACTGAAGGAATTTAAAGAAAATTAATTTAATGCATTTTATTTTCACCTACAATAGTTTATTTAATAACATGAATATTGATTGTCTCTCACCAAATATTAGCTACAGTGCCTTTAAAAAGGATTCATGCCATTGGAAGTTTTTGTGTTGTATTGTTTTACAAAATTAAACCTTGCATAATCTTTTTTTTTTTTTTTTACACTACTCTTTTATGTCAAATGTATACAATGCCCATTGGTCAGAACTTCTTACAGTTGTTAAACAAAATTATTGCATGGCACAATTTTGCCCTTAAATTCTCAGTTTGACTGATATCTGGACTTTTGGATTTGTTAATATGAATCATTAGATTTATACTTGAGGTCACCATTTTGCTGGAAACTGATTCTCCCAGAACTTCATCAGAACTTCTCTGTATTTTGCTGCATTCATTTTACCCTCCACCTTCACAAACCTGCCAGGGCCTTTTTGGAGAGAAGCATCCCCATGAGGGTGTGTTTCTGATCATGTGCAGTTTGGCTTACAACAAACATGCCGTTTAGCCTGATGACCAGAAAGCTCAATTTTAGTCTCATCAGACAACAGAACCTTCTTCCAGCTGGCTTCAGAATCTCCCACATGTCTTCTGGCAAACTGTAGACGAGATGTCATATGCCATTCTCTAACAGTGACTTCTCTTTGTCACTCTCCCATAAAGCTGCGACTAAAGCTTGTCCATTTCTTAATTACTTATTTTACTCCAATGATATTCAGTGACTTGGAACTCTTCTTGCATCCATTTCCTGGCTTGTGCCTTTTTATTACTTTTTTTTTTAATTACAAGAGTTGCTTGGAATATTAGTTTTTCTTCATGGTTTATGTTCTACAGCCGCAGTTCTGACTCACCAAAACTTGGACTTTGCAGATAGATGTATTTAAATCATCAGAGACTACACACAAGTGAGAGTCATTTAACATTAAGTATTTATATGACTACTAACCAGTTGGCTGCACCAGTGATGATTTTGGTGAGTCACATTTGAGAATGAATACTTATAATATTATTATATTCATAATTATTTTAATCACTTGAGATTTGTTTAACGTTTTGAAATTAAAGTCTTTTTTTGGTTACACTTTAATTTGCAATGCCGTAGTTACATTGTAATTACTCAAATAAGTACTGAGTAGTATTAACTAACTACATGTACTCAGGGGCGTAGCAACCGGGGGGGACGGGGGGGACACGTCCCCCGCACTTTTAGAAACAGGTGATTCTGACCCCTGCTATTTTTTATTTTTTTGGATCCAGCGTGAATATTTCCGGCACCGGCAGTGTTCTCTGATTTGTTACTTAGATTTGAGTGAACTAACATTCAGCCAATCACAGAGCGAATCATCTCTTGGGCGCGTCTGCTATGAGCTTCAAATCTCTTGTTGCTGTTGTGAGTTTTCGTTCGTTCATTCACTTTGCTATTAGGCCGTCTGGGATAAAATGCACCCCAGAAAAAAAGCAAAGGACGATTACATCCTTTTTTCAAACACACACTGTAAGTATGTTACAGTATGTCGCGATGACACGAATCACGCGATAAAGTTTTCATGTTATGGTTTAAACTACTGTAACGTCAAAAGACAACAGAACCCGTATGGACCTCGTCACGTCGCGCCGGATTCAGTGTGTTAAATGCTCTCCTACTTGTCGCTTTGTATAAAAGCGTCTGCTAAATGAGACGTAACAAATTATTGGTTTCTGCTGTCTTTTGTTGCCTACGTGCTGCTCGCGGAGTAGAATTATCCTTTCACAATAAATCAAATTTGTTTTGCACCGAATATCTTAAAATACTTTATCAAATTTAAAATATATATTTTTTTATACTTTATGTAAATATTCTACTTTATGTCCTAACTGGTCTGTAGGAAAGGCAGGCTGTGACGTCACTGACAGAGAGAGGGGACAGTTGCTCAACCTCTCCAGAATGTGTACAGGTGAGATTTGTATAAAAAAAAGCAGATTGACTATTTTAAGGCAGTGTTTTCTTAATTGGAACTGCTTGCCAATATTTTAAGGAATTACACATCAATTTAATTCCTTAAAACAAAAGATCAACCATCAATCACCTTTATTTATATAGTGCTTTTAATAATACAGATTGTGTCAAAGCACTGAACAGTATCAAATAGGAGAATAGAGTAATTTATAATGACAAGATTAAACACTGAATTTCCAGTTTAAGGCATTTTATTATTGAATGCAGAGACGTCATTGTCTAGGTCAGCTCAGTTTAAATAGGATCTGTGTAATCAAATCAACGATAATCGCTAGAAAAAAAAAGATAACATTTTCTATTTTATGTTCAAACTGTTAAATAAAATTAGTTTTATGTATAAAGGCTGTGTGTTCCAATAGTGTTAACTACTGTATTAATTAATGTATAATTATAATTATATTAATTAATGTATATTAATGTATAATTCAGTTTGGAAGTTTTGATTAAAAATCTCACTTCGATCTTGAAAATATTAAAAACTTGTAAATACATTGATTTAGGTTTTATTGATATATTTTCATAAAATGTATGTTGTATAAAATTACTGTAGATGTAATCTGTATACTCATTTAACACTTGTTTTTGTCCAACTATTAAGAAGTAAGAAAAGTTATTGTTCAAATGTAGTGTAACTGAAATATTTTAAATATCATAAAATATCTTTATCTAAATAAAGTATAGATGGTCTCACATTGGTCTCAAAGTCCTGCAGTATTTTTAAATTTTGAGGATGATTTCACAAAAATAGGTTCCTGTAAGCTATCACGGCATGTTCCCAAAATTGCCACTAGGGTGCTGTAAAATGCCAATTGGTATTCTATTTAGAATTTATTATTATGAACATCAGCTTTGGGTCACATCACCATACAGCTGTCCCCCCCACTTTTAAAATGGCTGCTACGCCCCTGCATGTACTTACTATAGAGTTACAGTTAGGGTTACGGTTTGGTTTAGGGTTACTTACAAGTAACTAACCCTAAACCAACCCTAACCCTAACTGTAACTCTATAGTCAAAAAGCCAAATGATTCAGTCCACCGTGATTCAGTGCTGTACAACAATAAAACATGAAAAATTGTGTTATAGGCACTTTAGATTAGACATTTACCTAAAAAGAACATCATGCTTTTGAATTAAAAACAAACAAACAAACAAAAAAACAGCCGAGGTTATAACTAACAGGATAGAAATAGGTGTCAGGTAAATCATTTCAGTTCATTCACACACTGGAGGTAGGGTCAATCATCACTTTTCTTTCAGACCGGCATGTTTTCAGACATCAGCAGAATTTCATTGCTCTCATCTGTCCTCATAGCTGAAGTGCTGCCCAGGCTCCTCTTACCCTTTTGGAAGCAGTGACCACTGAGTTTATTAAGCTCCTTTTCCACTGTAAATGAGACTGCCTTTTTATCAGTGTGTAAAATATTATGATAATATTTCTGAGGGAGGTGGGGAAAGTGTTTATTTTTACCACACTGGCATGAATATTAATAATTTGTTATATACAGTGTAATACACTGATGTTATAAAATAAAAATTTAATTGTGCTTAATTTGCTCATCTTGTGATTTTTTCATTTAAAGGATTAGTCCACTTTCAAATAAAATTTTCCTGATAATTTACTCACCCCCATGCCATCCAAGATGTTCATGTCTTTCTTCAGTTGAAAAGAAATTAAGGTTTTTGATGAAAACATTCCAGGATTATTCTCCTTATAGTGGACTTCACTGGCCTCCAGATGGTTGAAGGTCAAAATTACAGTTTCAGTGCAGCTTCAAAGGGCTTTAAACAATACCAGACGAGGAATAAGGGTCTTATGTAGCGAAACGATCAGTCATTTTTGAAAAAAATACAACTGTATATGCTTTATAAACACAAATGATCACCTTGCACGTGCTTCTGCTTTCCGTATTCTTCAAAAAGCTTACGCTGTATGTCCTACACTTTCCCTATTCTACTTACGGAAAAAAACGGAACTGGCACCGTGTTCATTCCGTCCATGTCCACTATAAGGAGAACACTCAAAAAAATATTTCAGGCTAAACATAAGTTTTATGTAATTGAATTACATATAAAATTTCCATCCATTTGGATTACATAGTTTTTACATAAACAAAATAATAAACTTAATGTGATTCATATTTGTAAGTCATATGTAAATGAAATAGGTAAGATTTATCTAATAGTATGCCCAGTCTATATAACACTGCTTAGTGTTCACGTGTTTGCGCACTACTGAGTTAAAGTACCATTGAAGCATGTGTCAGAGTTAATGAGATAATTAAGTGATTAATTGAGTGATGATTGAGCATTATTGAAAACACCTGATGATAACAAGCAGAATCACCAAAGGAGAAAATCACAATTTTTAAGCCACCATCGTGGAGATGAGGGTTTGCTTTAGTTGGGCTCTTGACCCTTCACTCTTTAATATTAGTTTTTGTTTGGGCTGTTGTAACAGCTAGTCAAGCAAAGAGAAAAGATGATCAGGTGGTGTTGGTTATGTTATCACATAATCATTATTTGATCTGAATCATTGAACTCATTTAGAGATCAATCTCTGAATTAGATTTACATTATTGATTGCAGCAGCACTGGTATTCTACAGTAGAAAACCAGCTTTATACAACAACATAATCTGAAAAATCTCTCAAAAGTTCTGATCAAAAAAAAAAGTTACGTGTTTAGAGACACAGACATCAAGAATCAGCCTGTGAATCTCAACAGTGGTGACCATCAAAAAGCATGTTGCAATGCATTCTGGGAGCCACCAATCAAAATCCATCCATGGCTCCCATCATGCATTGCTGCATGAATAAATTATGAGCTGAATTGTCTTAGTAATTTCCTTTATTGTCACTATTTTTTTTTCTGTTTTTCTGTGACTTTTTAGTAGCTTGTTTTCTAATGTTCAGAGTTGATCTGTTGATCAGAATATGTTGCTTGTCACCGTCATTGAGATTCACAGGCTGATTCTTGATGTCTGTGTGTGCCTAAAAGACAGACTTTTCTTTTTTTTATTCTGAACAACTTTTGAGAATAACTTTGGATATATTGAATCACAGTGCTGCTGCAATCAATCATGTTAATTTATCTCAGAGATTGAGCTCTAAATTAGTTCAGTTATTCACACAAATAATGATTACGTGAAAACATAACCAACACCACCTGATCATCTTTTCTCTTTGCTTGATTAGCTGTTACAACAGTCCAAACAAAAACTAATATTAAATGGTCAAAGGTCAAGAGCCCAACTAAAGCAAACCCTCATCTCCACGATGGTGGCTTAAAAATTGTGATTTTCTCCTTTGGTGATTCTGCTTGTTATCATCAGGTGTCTTCAATAATGCTCAATCATCACTCAATTAATCACTTAATTATCTCATTAACTCTGACACATGCTTCAATGGTACTTTAACTCAGTAGTGCGCAAACACGTGAACACTAAGCAGTGTTATATAGACTGGGCATACTATTAGATAAATCTTACCTATTTCATTTACATATGACTTACAAATATGAATCACATTAAGTTTATTATTTTGTTTATGTAAAAACTATGTAATCCAAATGGATGGAAATTTTATATGTAATTCAATTACATAAAACTTATGTTTAGCCTGAAATATTTTTTTGAGTGAATAATCCTGGAATGTTTTCATCAAAAACCTTAATTTCTTTTCGACTGAAGAAAGAAAGACATGAACATCTTGGATGACATGGGAGTGAGTAAATTATCAGGAAAATTTTATTTGAAAGTGGACTAATCCTTTAATATATTACAATGCACACTGTCTTATTATTATTAAAAATGTCATTGCATTACGCACAATGGCCTGGTTTCACAGACAGTGCTTAGCCTAAACCAGGATTAGGCCTTAGTTCAATTAGGGCATTACACACAGTTTTCACAAAATTATGAGGGTATTCAACTCCACTGGGTATTGAAACTTTTCGGAGTGGGGAGGGTTTGGGATGAGGTGCCCGATCCACACACGCTGGAGCCGATGAGTGTTGGACTCCAGCGAGGCGTTGGTCTCTGGCATCTGACAGCATGCTGCATTTTTGAACTGTATAAAACTTAATGCCAATGAGAATGATATTTGCCTGCCAAAGCAGTGTTTTGCTGCGACCTTTCATGCACACACATACACAAAATGGGCAGAGGCCTGGGCACTAAATCACAAATACAATGTAATGCTGTTCAACAAGTAGCTTTTCTAAACTTTTATTAGAAAAAAACATTGCTGATGTGCATCTTGAGACAAAACAATGGCACTGACATTATTTTAAGATCTGTCAGTACAAGTTGCTTTCAGTTAAAACAGCTCAAACATGCATTTTAGTCTGGGACTAGCTTAAGCCTTGTCTGTGAAAGCCGGGGAATATATTAAACTTAGTCGATATTGTCCTGTTTCAATTATTCAATCCATCTCTGATAATCTCAAATGTCAGGAAAAAAAACAAAAAAATGGAATGGAATGGTCTGACACACTGACCCAACTCCAACAGAACCTTCTGTCTTTGTCTCTAAGTTGTGATACAGTGCAGCTGTTTCCTTGACAACTTCAACCTTAATCTCCATGGAAATGTCGTACCTTGCCAACAGTGTTGACCTGAGGACTTTGGAATCTATTTTCTATAATCAGATCCCTCAAGATGGACTTGAGAGTTACTCTGTAAATTAAGATCATTTGCTGAAACCATCCAGACAAATTTCACAGATGTCAAATGTGGAATGACTAGAGGTGAATAATAAGCCATCTTGACACTACGCAGAGGTAAGGAAGTATTGTAAGGAGAGCTCAAAGACTTCGGCCCTGTCCCAAAAGCCAGGAGATTGCAAGTACACATTTCATATATTCACTTTCGCACATTCAAACCTGCTAGAATCAGTTATGTTTATGGATTGATTTAACCTTTTTCTCTTTAGGCCTATATGGTTTTAAGTGTTTTACAGTTTTTCTCAGTCAATTTGACACATTTCTCCAAATGAATGTAGTTGCTCTCAAAACAATTAACACAGCAAACTAAACACATTCTTATGTTGGCAAAACAGTTCAGCATTCACTGCATAATGAAGCTCTGCATTTTTTCTGTTAATGCATTTATCAAAAATAAATTCTAATAACAAAACTACAAGTGTGTTATCTGTTGATTTGATGTAGATACACAAATACATGAATGAAAATATGTTTTTCTTGTTCTTTAATCATGTTCTTCAAAGTTTAATTGTATAACAATGAGTTTTAGCAAAAAATTAATTAGTATGTAAATAAATAGATGTACTGTAATCACTGAATCAATGAACTTTATAGATCTTGCCTCTCATTTACATCTGGCCAAAGAATTTGGCAAATCAACACCTCAGCATATATTTTCACGAGTCATGCATTGTGGGGAAAAAAGCAGTGAATGTTGGATCCGTCCTTTTGCCTCAACTACTCCACAAGCCTCTTCTATCACCTCTTCTCGTCTTCCTATATCCTCAACTCTTCTTGCTCCTTCTCCTCTTCCTAAATCATCTATTCATTTCCCGTCATCTCTTTCTGCCTCTTCCACTGCTCCACTCCCTCTCAGTATTACCCTTCCTCTATCCTCTCCAAAACCTCTCACTCTTACATCTCTTCCTTTTCCCATTCTTCTTCTTTTTTTGTTGTTGTTGTTTTTCTTTCCCCTTTTATAGTTTTTGTAATTGAAATAGCTGTGTAAACAATTAGGAAATTTGCATTTCCTGTGTTGTGTATTACTAACCCAGCAGATATTTATTTGGGGCTAATTGAGAACATTCCAAGTACAACTGAGATACAAAAAAAATAATGTTTTTGTTTGTTTGTTGTGTTTGGAAAAATGGTGCACAAATGATTGTGATTTTTGTAAAAACCAATAAAAAGAGCTGCAACTGTTTTCGCCTGATATATTACAGTTTTGGTTGGATGCATGAACTACTGTGAAAACATTTGGGAATTTTGTGCACAGTGTTTTGAGAAAATGATGCATGTGATTTAAAATTTGCATGAAATGAAGGAAAATTTACAACCAGTTTAGGACAATTACAGAGTGTTCAGATTACTGTGTTAACTGTTTTGAGAATCTCATGAATATTTTTATTCTGGTGCCAACATTGTCCTGTACATTGCGTTACCAAGCCTAAACCTATTTCCAATGTATTACCAAATTTAGCATTTTAATCAACAGTTCATTTTTTGTTAACCTTTTACCATATGTCTCAGAGTATCACAATAATATCATATCGTGAGTTCAATTGTGACATGAGGAACTAGGCTGTATTTTCCTGTGCCCCATCAGACTAACTGTCTGATGATGCAGCTTCTTGTGTGTCAAGCCAAATGGTTGAGAAGCAATGTAGTGAGGCATTTGTCATAATAATTTGACAGTACTTAGTTTACATGATATTGTTGTGGGAGGGAGGAAATTTCATCAAGGTTTTGTATGTTACAATTATGTTGCATCATAATTCCAGCATTGTTAAAGGGGATTCTGAATGCTCTAGCAGTGCTAGGAACAACTTCTGCTGCGTATCCACTATCCAACTATCAGAGATACTCTGTGTTCACTTTTATGGTCAATTTATTTGATATCAGTTATCTCCAAACACCACACACAGCACAAGAGAACTCCGTTTTAAATGGCAAAATAAAACACGCACTCTTTGTGCAACACAGCTATACTTAGCACGAAGCCTTCCTGAAGAGTTGAGGCTACCACCCACACAATTCTCTTCACTTCATATAATAGTGTGAAAATAATATCAGGAAGAGACGTGCTTTTGATATTTAATTATATATATATATATATATATTTATTTTCTTTCTTGGACAAGCTATTTCCCAGAATACCAGAATATCTGAATATCTGTCAGTGTTTCAACACTGTGTGATGTCTTGCCAAAAAACACCATCTTTGCAAGAAGACACGAGGCTTCTCTAAATACTTACTGGACTAAAATCAAAGTCTGTCTGCCAGCTTTCCAAGGGCTGGTGGCCAATGTTGTATTTTAATCTAATTAGTACATCAAACATTCAATGCATTTTTACAACATTTGGTAATGTTTCTCAAGTCAACATATTGCTGTTGATATTGGTAAGAATGCCAAAAATTGTTGATGTTAGTGTATGTTTGCCTGATTCTTTCTAGTGCAATGTGATACACTGTAAAAAGAAAATAAAAGAAAATCTTTCGAAATTGTAAATAAAACATAAATTACTGGAGAGTTTTAAAAGAAAATATTATCTCAGTCTTTCTACTTCATAATTTTAGTCAAGTCACCTTTCTCTATATAGCACTTTATACAATACAGATTGTTTTTAAGCAGCTGTAAACAGGAAAATTATGCATTTCGGATGATCATGTTCAGCTGAAGGCAGTTCAGTGTTGATTCAGAAATTATAGAATGATATCATCATCCAGCTCAAGTTCCGTTCTCATACAACAGCGTCAGTACAGTCAGATCAATAATATTGGTGAATATTAATATAGTACACATTTAATTCGGTTACTTGCCGATGCTTTGTAATTATTTGTGAAATTTACTTGAAATTTCGGAGTGAAAATTGTTTATTGATTTAAGTAAATCCTACACTAACTTTTTTCAAGTGTAGTTGTTAAAGGTAAAGTGTGTCATTTCTGCTCCACAGTGTCACCAAATTGTTTTCAAACAGGATTTCTGAAAAAAGGTTCCCCTGTTTGCCATTGGTTGGCCAAACATATAAGCAGGCCCCGAAACTCAAACCATTGGTTCAGCTAATGTTGCTATATTGGGCTGGGGTGCGTTTCCTGTACAACAATGTAACTTGCTTTATTAATTAGCTAATTCGTATCCTGAAACCAAAGTAACTTTGTTACATGACATCTGAGGACTATTTTGCTATTTTTGTTCTCTGTTGCTTTGCTTTTTGCTTACCAATGTTTGATTAATTAGTGGATACATTCCTCCTGGGTACTACAGCACATTGGCACATGCAAGCTCTTCAATTGGCTAAAGCCCAAAGTATACTTCGTTTCCCCATTTGTCACTCACTTCAATGTTGCGTCGATGTGATGACACTAGGGGTAACACTTGGGAGCCACCTCTGATACTTCAGAAAAATCCAATGAGAATTGGCGATTGAATGAGCTCTGGATGAGTTAGACAGCTCATTCCACCAGCATGAAACAGTCAAGGTACAGGTCAGTGAAAGTGATTTTGTGCCTCTTTGGGATGGCACCACAAGGCACTGTTCACTCGCAGAATGCAAGCTTCTGGAGGGCACATAAGTCTGAAGCAGTGAGTGCAAGTATAGGGGTGCAGAGCCAGTGGTTGTTCCGTAGGCAAACATCAGTGCCTTGAATTTGATGCGAGCAGCAATTGGCAACCAGTGCAGGTTAATGAGAAAGGTGTGGTGTGCATTCTCTTCGGCTTGTTAAAAACCACTCTTGCTGCACCCTTCTGGATCAGTTGGAGAGGTTTGACAGTGCATGCTGGAAAGTCTGGATAGAACAAAAGCTTGGACAAGGTGATGGGTAGCATGCTTCGATAGGAAGGGCCTGATCTTCCTAATGTTGTATAAGGCAAATCTGCATGACCAGGCAGTTCTAGCAATGTGGTCTGTGAAGTTTAACTGATCATCAATCACAACTCCAAGGTTCTTGGCTGTCCTGGATGGAGTTATGGTTGACAAACCTTACCTTGAGTTGAAGGGGGTGGCATAGCAGTGACAGGAAAAAACATGTTTTTGAATGACAGATACTAGTGATGGCATGTAGATGGAGAAGAGAAACAGTCCAAGCACTGAGCCCTGAGGCACCCCAGTGGCTAGATGTGGCAACTTACCCTGAAGGACCTACCTGAGAGGTAAGACTTGAACCACTGACATGTGGTTTCTGAGATGTCCTAAAAGCTTCATTGGATTCTTGTACAGGACATTTTAGCAGTTCTCTCTCTCTTACAGGCACCATTAAGGCACCATTAAGCGTGTGTTCCCCTGGGTGCTTCAACAAGCAAATAGAAAG